>NC_029778.3:61468588-61494690 GCF_000817695.3 Arachis duranensis
TAGTAATTTTATGCTCGATGTAACTTTGATAATTATCATCCAAACAACATTCATAGAGATTAACTAAGGGTTATCAATTGAATTTTTTTATAGAAAATATATAAAGTTTAAATTTTTAAAATAAAAATATAAAAATCCGTAATAATAAAAAATCTTAACATGGCTAAATTCTTATTAATGTTATTAAATTACTATTATTTTTCTCTTCATGAGCACATTCCATGAGAGACAATGTCAAACAGAACTGTAATTGGGATGAATAAACTAATAAATATAAAACACAGTAGTTAATTAAATATAAAAAAGAAACATAGCATGTGTGTATGTTGTGAACAAGCACAGGGCATGGAATCTCCCCACTCGGGAAAATACAAAAGGGTGTGTGCAACCCATGATTTTATCACCTGAAAGAGGATCTTAGCACAGATAAGAAGATCTCTGGGCACGAAATTAAATAGGGCACACTCATCAGCTGTTTGTTAACTAAATTAAATTAAATTAAATTAAGTTTAATTCTATAAGAATATATAATATGAATACTACACACTGTCATGCCCTCTTGTTTGGAGTGAAGGGAACAATCAACGAGCCCCAACCCCCAATCAATTTTCTTCACACTTCATCTTTATCCTATTGGGTCTAACCTTTTGGTAGCACTACATACTAATTGTGATGCAAAGCATCATGAATCCCTCCTTTTGCATTTTAAAATCAATACTTTAATTTGGTGCATAAGTTAATAAAAAATTAATTCTTTTTTGCACGTCTGATGTGTTATTTTATCATCATGGTCGCTTTATTGCCAGGTTTGTTTATTTATTTAATTCAAGCATTTATATTATTATACCCTTTGAAAAAGGAAGCTAATTAGTCCAATAAGACATTTGCACTGACTTAAGCTTGGTTGTTATGGATTACCTAACTACACAAATCCCCATATATACATACAAGCCTCTTGGTCACTGTTCCCATTCCGTGAAAGTTACCAATATATATAACATTCTTATCGTTAACATTTTAATATTGGATAGTGATATTCATTAAATATTCAATATTTTAAAAAACTAAACATATATTCTGAATTAAGATTTAGTGTGAGTAAAATTAAAATGAGAAAGGACTAAAACCAATTGTTTTATAAGAATCAAAATAAAAATTATTCAAATTTATGATTATTCAAAGTATATTAGTTTTGTTTCCTCTTTCCTTTCGTTTATATATTTTTTTAAGGTTTCCTTAAAGCTGTTTAATTTGAATGTGTTGCCAAACATGGTTTTGACCTTTAATTGGTGATGCTTGTTTATGAAGTGCATATATGGATCGGAGTAATCCGAGTGGTACTTCCATTTACAATACCAATACGTCACGAGTCTCAAATTGGAACAAAATGCTAAAAGGAGGTACGCATTGGTACAGTTAATCTTGAGTACTTTGGCTCGGGTTCTTGGTTGATTGTTCAAATTTATTTTTATTATTTAAACAGGTGTTGACAAAAATTAACCTACGTTGCTTTAATTAAATATTTATTTCAATGATGACAAAGATTAATCAATTCTTATAGATTTTTAAAAATGAGTTAAGATTATTGCTGCATACTATTACTATATTTATGTGAACTTATAGTTATAAATCTCTTTAATATAATATATTTTAATGATCAGGTTTTATTATTTTGATATAACTATTCAAGATGAAACTGGTGTCACTAAAATAAACATTTTTTGTATAATATTTATTTTTCAATTTAAAAATAGTTTAACATTAAAATGTAAACGGATTCGTTGTTTTAGCTCAAGTTACTATTAGGTTGAAGTTAAGCTGAACATAAACTATATAACACATTCGAAAAAGTTTTTTTTTTTTGAACAAAAAAAAAGTTTAACATAATAATGTAGAGTAAAAAATTAATTTTTTTTAACTAAGGTAGTTAATTTATTTCCAAAAGAAAAAGAATGTATGATCTATATCCAACAAGAAAAACGTTGAATTTTGTCGGATGTTAGTGTTGGGTTTATTGACAGATTTACTGGCAGATTTGACAATAAATTCGCTGAATAAAAAATTATCGTCGGATTCTGTTTTTTGACCATAAATTCGCCGATAATATTTGAAAGAAAAAAAGATTAATTAGCGCAAATATTATCGTCGGATTTATAGGCGGATAAATCCAACGGTAACCTTGATTAATGAAACGTTGCATTTTGGAGCACCAAGAAAGCTTTACCGTCGAATAAATTTGCCGGTAAATTGATCGGTAAACGTGCCCCAAATTCAAACCGCGTACCCTCTTCCTCCTCATTTTGAATTACTCTCTCTCTCTCTAACACTCTCATCTCTCCTTCAACATTTTCTTTGGCAGCCCCCTCTCGACGTCCGGCACTCCTTCGTCTCTTTGCGTCGTTTTCGCCGAATTGTCGCTGCTATTGCCGCCACTTCTCCCACTCCTTAAATTTAGTTCTAGCTTGGTTTATTTATGAATTTATGATGACCATTGATATTGGATGGTGTTGGAAGTTAAGATGATAATTTAGGATCAGTTAGAAAACTTATAAAAATTGGTTTAATGGTGAAAAAATTAAAACACCTAATTAATTTGGTACTCAACTAATTTGTTAACAAAGTAAATCATATAAGTCATAATAGAACTTAAATTTAGAGTCAACTACATATTTTCAACCTTAACTTGAATGAGATTTAGTAATTTATACAAACTAAAAATTAAAATTTTCTTTTTAAATTTATAAAAGTATAAGTAATAGGTTTTAGAGTGATTTAGGCCTTTGGTTTAATATTTTGGTTAGAATAAAAACTTTAAGTTTAGATAATATTTAAGAGAACATCATTGATATTAGACTAAAATAATTGGTAATTTGGTATCCTTAAGGTTAAGTAACTAAAGATTGAAAATAGAAATGTTCTAAATTAAAATCTTTATTGAATTCTCAATGCTTGATGATGTGCATGCTTTAATGGTTCTAAAGTTTGAGAGAATAGATTCTCAAATAGATTAGCTAGGTTTAGATTCAAGGTTTCTAACTTTGTAAAGTTTCATGTTTTATATTGTTTGTTAAGTTATTTTTGATGTGTTGAGGCTATTTTTGAGTTTTAATTTATGATTGATTCTCCCTATAGTTTGTTTTGATTGTTGTATGGTTTATCACCGTGAAGGTTATCACTTTTTTAGAGGAGGTTATGTCAAAATATTTTTCAAATAATACAAAGTGGGAGGATTTGTGTTAATTGGTATGCTCTTTGCAGACATGACGACAGGTACAGGTGTAACGGATCAGTATCGTGGTCGTGGTAGAGGGAGGGCAAGGATACCTACTGATACCCCTAGGACCTCTCAGTCGTCCTCCTCTACTATGACTACCCCTGTAATGTTATTGGCAATGGGTGCACAGGACCAACCGTTCATCATGGTCCATAACCTCAACTACGTGGTTCCTTCTGTTGCGCTACCCCACAACCAGGAAGTAACATTTGGCTGCTTCACCAGAGTGGACTCCTCCACCACTTCATTCCGTTCAATAGCCTACTATTTCGATGACGACGCCTCTAGTGGCAGACATCGCGGTGCTGGAATCCTCTCACGGAACTCAGCCAGATGCCCCTCCACCACCTCCCATCGTACGGATGACGATTTGGCCTGATGGTTTGACAGCATGAGAACTATTTTAAGTCTTTTATATACAAACTATTTTGAGGAGATTATTCGATATATGTGGTTGCTAATCTTAAGTTTTTCGTTTTAGTCAGTTAGTTTAATCTAGTTACACTCAATTTTTTAGTTTTAGTCGATTTAGGTTGTTAAGATAGATTCAATTTAGGTCAGTAGGTTTGAATTGCTAAAAGTGTTTGATAATTCTTGATTTTTAATGGATGTTGCTGCTTAAGTCATATAATTCTATATTGGTTTGTTTGTGAATTGTTAATGGATAGAGTTTGTAGCGCATTCTAGTTATAGATGAAACTCTGCCAAAATTTTTAAAAAATCTAAATATAATTAAAGTTTATAGATTACTTCAAATATTTGTTTAGTAAACTACTAGTCTTAACTTTTTCATTGATAGGTTTGTGCCAAATAACAATGCATGTACACAGGAGTGCAATAATATCATCAAGCTGATGTACGACTACTCATGGTCGAGCTACAAGAAGATCCATGTTGAGACCAGAGAGCGATGGTTTCAGAAGTGGGAGGTAAAACCTCTACATATTCAAATCTTAGTTATTTTATGTCTTCTATTTTGTTTAATTATGTATTTAATTTTAATTAACTAATGCTAAATGTTCTTTGTGCAGGAAAAATTTATATAGGACAAGACTCATGATGCCATGACCAGGAAGATCTTCGACCATCAATGACTAGGTGGTTGTAGGAGATGATTGAGGACGTACGTGAGCGGCGCGACTACCTCACTATTTGGCTCCGCCCGGACCTTAAGAAGGCATTGTACGTCCTTTGGGAGACTAATGAAGGGTTCAAGCGTCTCCGTCTCACGAACAGTGCTAACAAGACATCGGCCATGTCGTCGAAGTATACTGGTGGGTTAACGACTTTCATGAAGACAAAGGCCAGACTGGTATGTAACTTGTTTCAATTTGTTATTAAGTTAGTTTTGTCTTTGAAATATAACATCATTATTACTTGACTTAACATGTTATTTCAACTTGTGTAGTCTAAGTTGTTGAGTCGTGATGCGACGACGGCGGAGGCCTTTAAGTACACTCACAACTTGAAGGAGAACAAGGAGAGATTTGCTGATTAGCGATCTGCGGAGCATTATGAGAGTATACATCATGGGTATAAAGTTTTCAATTAACTACAGTCCTAATCATAACATGTGTTACATAGAAGTCCAACACGCAGAGATTGGAGGTTGCAACCTTAGAATTTCAGCAGACTAGAGACGACGGCAATAACTCCGATGCATCAGAAGTCGATCCTGACAGAATTTGGCGTAAGACCGTAGCTGTGCCATACAAGAACTGCATCTATGGGCTGGGATTATTCTTCACCAACAACCTCCGCACCTCCACACTGAAACCTTCATCCACCTCTGCCACCAGCCAACACGTCATTACCGAGAATGGCATCGATTTGAGGGAGCAGCTATTGGAGCTCATATGGAGCCTTAACTAACATGCTCAGTAGCTGTAGCAGTCTGAGGAGAAGTATTAAAAGATCCTCACACGCTTCTTATACACAGATTTTCTCAGGCTTGGGTGGAGGTAGGAGCTGGAGCGACTTTAGCAGATGGAGCAAGAAATGGCGGTGTACTAAGATCAGATATGGGCTAGTGGCAGTGACACTGATGGTGGTAGCGACGCTGCTAGTGGCAGCAGCACTACTACAAGGGTATCGACATCACCGCCTAGTTTGCTGCCTCAGCAGGACCAGGAGAATGATGATGACGACTATCGGGATCTTTAATGATTAGAGTTTTGTTTTAGACTATTTCATTGTATATTCTATTTTTTTTTACTTTTAATTTTTTTTGTACACTTGATATTTAATTTATCATATTTTTTATTATTTAGAATTTGATTACTAATTGTGCAAAAGATAAATTTAAAAAAAATAAATAAAAAAGAATTTGACGAACTATTGTCTTTTCTCATACACGAACTCTGTCAAACTAACTCAAACTTCACCTGAGATAATTAACACAATAAAGCGACTCAAAGTAGCATCCAATACTATATAAAACACTAAAATCTCAATCTCAATAAATTCATATCTAAAATAGTAAGAAAACAAAGAAAAGATGCTCACGCATCACAGGTACCGCCATATCAATCAAAGACACCTGAAAAAAGTATTGAAACTCAAAATTAAAATTACTCCAAACTCTAGCAGAGTAGAGCAAAAATGACAACCCTGAAAAAAATAAGGCATTGAGCAAAGGATTAATTGAAACAACTAGAAAATATAACTTTAGTTATTTTCGGCATTACCATCAACAACTAAAGATATCAACACCAGTCCACTCCTTATAATACTTGAGTGTTTTGCCAATGATTTATGCTAATTCGACGTTTTGTTTTGAAAATCCAAAAATCAGTTCATTTTGTTTAAACCAAGTATTCCAAATGATAGAGAAAAATTCAATCAACCACTTCTTTTGTTCCTCCTTTTTCATAAGTGTTGATGTCCAACTTTTAAAATGTTACTTTATTGAACCTGAAATTGTTGAACACCTACCAGCTTCATATAACCAAATGTCCCACGGTGCCAAGTAAAGCGACAACCTAAAACCGAAAGCTAAACACTTTCAATTTCCTTTTTACATAATACCCAAAAATTGTGCCTTTGATCAATAATATCTGATCTACTTAGTTTATTTTTTGTGTTAATCCTACTAACTAACACGAACCAACTAAAATAATTCAACTCTTGCTGGCATCAACTTTTTACATAAAACTTTAATAAAGCTGTGACTAGAGATATCTTCTGAAATAGTATTGTGCAGTTATGTTTGAAGTTCTAATGTCTGTTTTGATTATTTCTTTGAACTATTAGGAGGTTAACGTGTAAGGAGGTTATTTTTCTGTTTTACTTAAATAATTATATCTATTTGTTTGACTTGTTCTCCGAATTATAAGTGGCAATTACCGAATAATACGGAACGAACTAGGTTGTAATGACCGAGTTATGCACAAAAACGTTAGTAATAATTGTTTACAAGTCATAAAAACTCTGACATTTTTTATTTAAGCTCTAAATTATAATTTATAACCACTCAATTATAGTACGTGACCATCAGATAATGTCTAAATGAAAATATTTATATTACGATAGAAACTCATGTGAAGTTGATAGTTGAGAATCGTTAAATAATTTGACAAATTTGACTAAATTATCATCTAACAGCTTTCAATTATCAACTTTATATAAAATTAATTGTACCTGAATTTCTATCTTACATTATATACACATTAACATGGATGCGTGATTATATTATGGGTGATAATTTACCTAATATATGTGTAAATCCCATTATGCTTATGTCAATGAAAAAAGTTTAGGCTTTAAGATTTATGTAATGTGTTTAATTGCAAACTCTTAAATTGGCTCATTTCTTTCCATATGGAAAAAAGTAAGGTGTAACACAATGAGATAGATGCGTGGCAAAAATTTTCACTGTTATAGTGTCAAATATAAATCGTAACTTACGTTTTGAGTTTTTAATTTTTTTTATTTCTGAAACTTATCAAACGCAGGCTATGTTTTGAATTTGCCAATTTTTTTTTGTGTTAGCCAAACACAGGTTGCGTTTTTAGAGCCACAAAATTTAAATTTTTTTAAAGCTTAGAAACATAGGTTGCATTTTGTACACAAAATAATATTTTAATCGAGATCCTTACCGAAACGCAATTTTATCCTTCTTCACTTCTCCTCTTACTCTTTCTTTGTATATAGTTCATAGTTGTGAGTTTTTTTTGCAATTAGTTGTGTCAAAAAAGTAGTATTAGGTGAGGTTGAGCTTATAGAAGGTGTTGTAAATTTGCAAGTATATTATAACAGTGAGATTATACCAAACACACACGAAGGAGTGACTTTTGTTTGTGAATGTCCGTTATCGTTTGCTATTCCATGCACCATGAGTTTTGTAGAGTTGCGAAATGGTCTTTGAGATAACATACAAAGTCACATTTCGAAAAGGGCGAGCAACATTTTATACAGGAACCCTGTACAAGTATTTGGTGGGCTGATATAGTTGCAAATAATGTCCATCACTAACGACGCAAGTATGCAATATATGTTATGTATTTATCAACAAATTCGCTTTCACGTGCTGATGATAGAGCTGTATGTTGAGTTTGAACAGCATAAGGGGATAGATGCGGTTCTCCACCAAAAACTGGTGATTGCTGTCTGATCTACCCATGATGGGCTTTCCATTAACCGGGAGGCCAAGAATATGTGTTACGTCTTTCAGCGTCACCGTCACTTCATCGATTGGAAGATGAAACATGTGAGTTTCCGGCCTCCATTGTTCCACCAATGCACTCAGAAGTACAGAATAACCTCTCATTTCGCCTACTCGCGAAACGTGTTGAAACCTAGTAAGTACTCGTGACGCTACAACTACCTCGTTAAAGGTTTCTGACGAATCTAATTTTCTAGACAACAAATACCTGATAGCCTACAAAAAGAAAAATAATAATTATTAATATTGTCACAGTAAATACATTTCATTTGTGCCTGCTAACTAAGTTGATTGAAAACTGCAAGTATATCAAAATGAAAAAGGAATATATTATTTATACTTTGTTTAAAGTGCTTAATGCAGTCACTCGTTGTACCAAAAGTCCAAAAACAAAAATGTGTACACAAATAATAATAATAATAATAATAATAATAATTAGTTAAAACACAAATAAATAAAATCTAAATGAATATATTTATCTAAAATTTTAAAAAAATTTGCTTAGCTATTAAGAATAATCCAAATATTCAATAATGTGTTTTTTAGATTTAGTAAAATTATGAACCATTTTTGTTATAAACTATCTGAAACTCTAAACTTTCTACTCTTCTTCTTCCTCCCACAAACTTTCTCAAACCCTTGCAACTCCTCTCTCAACAATCCTTGCAATTCCTTACCATAAATTTCAACTCTTCTTTCTTTCTATCCACCTGCGTTTTGCGTTATAAAAATCCGCTCAACACTCTCCTCCAACACGTGGCATTCATGCAGTTAAGGAGCCTGCCAAATACAACCTGCGTTTTGTCCCTAACAATGGCCAAACACAACCTCCTTTGTGGGAGTTTTCAGGCAGTCAACACAGTAAATCTTGTCTGCATGCAGGGGACAGGGACACGTTTCGAGACTTCTTTCTCCTTTCCTGCCAAAAACAAACTACGTTTTGTAGTTACATGCAGTTTTTGCATTTTTTGTTTCAGTCAAAATGTAATCTACTTTTTGCAAGTTACTAACCTGCATTTTGCAAGTTACTGATTTTAGCAGATCCACATTTGTAGATTATAGACCATACAACAATATATTTAAAGATCACAATTTTTACTTCTATTAATTAATTATTTTTTGTCTTAAATTACGTTGTGTTATTCACTTATTATTTTAACAATCAAATTAATTAAATGTTAAAAAATTTCAAACAACAATAAATATTTAATATAATACTCAATATTTATTCCTATCGAAAAACTAGATTATATATAAAGCAATTTTCTTTTTGAAAGGGTCTTGTCCATTCAAGTTTGGTGGTGGGGGTGGGGGGAGACTATGTGGAACATGAGACGATGGAGCCATTTGGTTGTGGATTCTCCAACAAAAACATTCACGCTTGGAAAGCTAATAACAACGCTCTCTCCATCCACCATTCACCACTAATTTTTTTATTTTCTTTACATAAACTTTTATAAGAATTTTTTCAATTAACTTTTTTTTTTTTTGAATACCACAAACCAATGCAAAGTTAGACCAAAAGGCAAAGGGGGCACCCGCGGGGGTGTTTATCTTATTATATGCTGAAACAATACCCACTTTCTTATTAGGACTTTATTGTCCCACACAAACCCTTTTTTAATGTGCACATTTCCTTTCCCCCTAAAGAAGTATAAAAAAAAAGTTGATTATATTAGAACTTTCAACCCCTCTCCTTATGCGTTTTAAAAAAGAAACAATTTCATCCCTACTACTTTATTTCTCTTTAACGTCAAAGTATGGAAGATGCTTAATTAAAATTGCGTAGATTAAGTGATTATGTTAGTTTTGGTTAGATTTTAAAATTTTCCATCATCAATACACGTGTGACAAGCATGGTCAGCTTAGCTTGTGACTTCCACGACAATTTAGTTAAGAGTCTCGTTAGGGAGCCAATGAATTATTTGTACAATGTGTATAATAGATTATTTATTTAATCAATGAGTTAAAAATAAAAATTACCCATAAAATAAATTTAAAAATTCTTATTCAGTTATTTCATATCAAATTTTAAATTTTAAATTCTCCAATTTCAAATTTCAAATTTTTAAAAAATTTCGTTAGTTATTTCAAAAAAATAACCATCTAAAATTCTCTAATATTCTCTTCTTTTTACCTTCATCAATAATCATCCAATTTCACCGTCGCTACTTGACTTGCCACACGGCACTCACCCTTAATAAAAATAACCATCCACTTAAGGATAAAAATAATCATCCGCATACCTAATGAACTGAACATCCAATATATTTTAATTATATATAACTAAACTCAATTCAATCAAAATAATCATCTACATAAAAATAAAATAACCATTTGCATACCTACTAAAATGACCATCATAAATTGATCATTAAACTAGAAGAAGAAGATGAATAAACAGAAGAAACTATTATTATGGTGAAACATAATTTTGAAGGACTAGTCATGACAAAAGCGGCACTGTTATGAAGCATAGGGCTCAAATCATGAAAGAAGCTAACCATGCTTGGATCCGAAGAAGAAGAGTATGGTGGTATCATCGGTGAGAAGAGACTTGAAGGAATGGGAGAAGGCGAAGGCACATCGGAGGAGATGAGGACGGTGTCGGGAAGAAGGCACACACCGGCTACGACGGAGGCGCTGGATGTCCAGGTTGCTGCGGTGCCGTTAGTTCGATCCACACAATATGTGCGTCCTTCCTTGGCGGTGGCCTGTGCGGCAACGGCGCCAGTCGGAACAGTGTCGGCGCGATTTTCGATGGCGGTTGATGACCGTGGCGTTAGTATACCGACGAGATTCCATGAGAAAGGCATAGAATGCTGACAAATCGTATTGAGAGAGATAAGTGAGAGAGGGAGGTAGTTTATTTGTTTCTAAAACCGACGGTAATCTTAATATTTGATTTAAATTTCAAATTGAAAACTATTCAAAATTAATTAATTGCCTATCAAATATTTTAAACTTTAAATTAATCCCATTATATACATTGTACGATACCTCTATTGTCTCCTTATACTTTTCCTTTATTTAAATTGGTTTTCTCTATTTTTATTTTGGATTTGAATCCTCTAAAGTTTGAATTTTACTTTAGAGAGTAAAGTGCGATCTTTCACCATTAATTTTATAGGTGGGACCAAAAATAAATATGAAAGAAAAATTATTCAATAATAGAAGATTACACTTTACTCTCTAAAATGAAATTCAAATTTTAGAGGATCCAAATCCCTTTATTTTACCCGTTCAATATTTCAAATAAATGGAGATATAATTTATTACGTAAGGTACTCATTCTAGGCGGCACATTGGACCCCATTTCTCAATCGATTTATAAATACAGCAATCATAAAAGTTCCTCATTTAATACATTTATTTTCGGTTATATAAAAAATACAAAATTATTATTCGCACACCACTCACAAAATTAAGAATCAATTTACGTCATCATAATACTTTTCTAGTTCTCTTATATGAATATAGTTTTAAATATCCAATTAAATGCAACTATTAGATTACAAATCTATTAATATCAGACTTTTCTAAAATTCGAAAAATTTTATTATCGAAATAATATGACATAATTCAATTATCAGATTAATATAATTCATCATACATAAAAATTATTCGAATTACACCTGGTGTGTAAACGAATGTATCTTATATATATATGCACACTTTTCTCAATACAGTATAATTCAAGGATGTATAATTGCGAAGTTTTCTATTCAATTTGTACATCTTTGCTTAAATTGGAGATCAACAAATCTAGCAGTAAAGAAGAATATATGGACACATTTGAACGGATACATGTGTGTCCCGTGGATTTCAAGAAAAGAGAATATACATGTAATAATCTTAAACATGTGATGTTAAAGGGAATAAATATATGTATAACTTCACTATCTCTTGCTCCATGACTAAGGCAACGAAGTGGTGCGAGGGGATTTTTTTCTTTCTTTCTTGAATCATGTGGTTTTTGAAGTATTGGAGTAGAAGGGTGGTTTCTAATTATGCCAACCCCAACTATATACGTTACATTATTGATACACACTAAGAGTCCATCCAATGTTTGGTTATGTCAACCCATAAATAGTGGTTCCATTTTGTAACCAACTATATGCTTTATTTCTGCTAAGCATTAGAGGCATGATTCCAAGCACTACCTTATTTCTTACACATTTATACGCTACTTTGTTTCTTTTGACCTAAGAAAAGGGGAGTGGAACTGTGGAAATATAAAGTCAGATATAGGGGTTTACTCGACAAATTAAATGTCGCCGAAATGGCGGATTTGCAAATAATTTATTACTAATTTAAAAATGTTACCGTCTCTACTCTCTACTTCACAATATTTGTCAATTTAGTTATTTCCAAATTAATTAAAGAGGTAATGTTCAGTTTGATATTTGAAATTTTTAACATTAATCAAAATGGTAATTGATTTTTAAAAATAACTAACTTGAATTTATAAATTTTAAATTTTCTTTGTCTTTAAGGTAGCGTTTGGTGGAAAGACCGAGACAGAAAGATTGAGACTGAGAGACAGAGACTAAGAGATAGAGATTGAAATAAATCTCAATATTTTGTTTGGTGCAAAATAGGAGATGAAAATTAAAACAAGAATGAAACTCTAATTTAATTTGTACAAAGGATAAAATTAAAATTAATTAATTGAAATGAGAGTATTTTAGGTATAAAATGTAATTAAAGTTTCAGTCTCTATTTCTAACAATTTTAGTCTTCTGTATCGTCCCTACTTTTTGAAAGTACTGAAATACTGAAATTTTAGAGATAGAGACAGAAATTTTAGTACCAGTCTCTGAACCAACAAACATAATATTGAATTTCAGTCTCTCAAACTCTCTCTCAATACCTCAAAACAAACACTATCAACTATTGTTAACATGGAGCACTAAGGTATTAGTCTAATATTCCAGAAGGAAGGTGAAATCACTAAGGCTTTAATATGGTCAAATAAGTGTGTTAAATTAGTTAAAAGTAGTGCTAGAAAGACAATAATTTAAAGTTATTTTATTAAACATAGTATCTATAATTTTATGCATATAATATCTAAAATTATTTATTTATATCTAATATTATTTATTTATTTTAGAAGTAATTAATGAATGTAAGATAAGGTGATGATGGGTTGATTTTTATTATCTCCTTAGCATTTCTAAATTGATTAATTGCATTCTTTTTAGTCATAAAAAAATTGTATTCCTTTTATTTAATTGATTTTATATTGGTGTAGAGACTAAAATGAATTCAACTAAGTATGGAACACCTATTTAATTATGCCAAAGTCTTAGCCACATTATTTTATAGTTGGAAATATCACGCTAGTACTGTAACATTATGTGTCAGTGCTGGGTTAATGTCCGTTGAATAAATGACGAATAAAGATTTAAGAGTAAATGTCTAAAATGGTTCCTAAATTTTAAATCGTTATTTAATTTAGTCTTTGATTTTTAAAAATTACCAACTAAATTCCTGAAATTCAAAAACATGCATCTCTGTTAGTCCCTTGTAGAAGTGTCGTCTAAACGTTGCTGATGTGGAATGTGAACTGCCACGTGGGCATTCCATTAAACGACGTCGTTGAAGGAGAGGATGCCCTAAGTGTGTGAAACGACTTCGTTCAACATCTTCTCCCCTTTGAATAAACAATTCTTGTTGGTCCCCCTTCCACTTCAACGTTTCCCACCAAAACTTCAGAAAAGCTTTCTCTTCTTCTCTGTCCGTTCGTTCTCCCATACTTCCCACTCACATTTTCTCGCCGAAGATCATCCTTAGAATATGTTCTCTCCGGTCAGTGAAGGAGTTATCGACGAAGCATCACCTTCGCACACTGCCGACAGTGAGAGGTAACAGTTCATGTTGATCCTTCTCTTCCATTTTTTGTATTTCATTGAGGGTTCTTGATACTTATGTGTGAATGCATTGTTGTATACGTAAGTGAGTGTTTTAAAATGTTGTGGTTGTTAATGGCGTAAATGTTAGGGTTTAGGGTTTCTAATATGAAACTTGTAACCACATAAATCATAATCTGGTTTAAGTTATAGTCAATAGGAAGTAAATATATGGATTCTTATTACAAATATAGTGTTGATTTCTAGTTCTTTGCAATATGGTTGTTTTGTGACAAAATGATTAATGCTGTCCGTTTTGTGTATTGTGCTGTAAACTTCAGATCCCTGATCGATTGAAACTTGTTTTTCACGATGGTGGAAAGTTTGAGATAGATCTTAGCTAGTGAAAATTTTATCTACACATCTGCCTTGTATGATGAATGAGTTGGAGTCGATGAAGACTATCTTGACGTGTTTGCGGTAATAGGTTATTATAGAGAATTGGGGTATGATAAGGCTGAAGCATGTTAGTTTTTGGACCCTGAAGATTGGTTGGAGTTTGGTCTTAGGAGATTGCAAGTGGACCAGGACCTTGTTAGTATGATCAAGCACTACCATGAGAATAACAACGTCATCCATATCTATTTTTAGCACAGACCTTCGGTTCCTGATATAATTGATGTAATAGAGTTATCTGACGAGGATCATGCTATAGGTTAAAAAGTTGGAATGGAAGGCATGGAAGAAGATAGAGTAGAAGGTGTTGAACCTGTGAAAAAAACCAGCACAATATTAAGTCAACTTGAAGAACCAATTACCTTTATCCCAGTTGAACTGAAATCCACTGCACCAAGCCCACTGCCCTATGTCCATTGCCCCCCAACCCATTGCCCCCCAGCCCACTGCCTCCAAGCCTATTGCTCCCAAGCCTACTGCCTCCCAGCCCACTCCCTCCTAACCCATTTCACCAAAATCCACTCCCTTCAAATTTAATGTCCACAAATCTTGTTCACAGGTGAAGTCCCCTGAATCTCTATCCCAACCAAACCCCATTACATCTAAAATCATATCTTAGAAAAGTCTGCTCTCAACCCACTCCCTCAACCAACAATGCACAAATCAAGAAACTCAGTGCATCAAAGAAACAATCCAAGCCTATTAACTTTAAATTCAACACATCTATAAAAATTCCTAGAAGGTATATCACAAGATCACAAGGCTGGAGAAAACAAGCAAGCAATGAGTCAGTTCACTTGAATGTTGATAGCTCATCTAATTCTTATGACTGCAGAGGACATTTTATACAAGCCAGACAGGCCACTTGACTGTGTAGACTCAAGCAGTGACAACGATGATGATGTTGGTCCTACCAGCGATAGGAGAAAAAGGAAGACTGGCAATTACAATGATAAAGGCAAGAAAAAGGCTATTAATGATGAAGATATTTTTTGTCCCCTTTCAATGGATGCATCTGATTATGAGAAGGAGGTAGATGATGATGAGAAAGAAGAAAACTTGCAATGTATGTAAAGTATATTTTTTAATTATAATTAATGTGCATATGTATTGATTTTATTCTTTTTCTGTCGGTGATGTAATGCATGAATCTGTATGGCAGTATCTTTTTCTGATGATAGTTGAAAATCTGATGAACTAAAGACTCCACCAGACTCTGAGGATGCTGCAGACCCAGCTGTGAATCCCATCTTCAATGATGCTACCAAGTTTGGACACGTGAGGTTAGAGCTAGGTATGGAGTTTACCATTAGGGAAGCTTTTAAAAAAGGGGTTAGAAATTATACATTGCAAGAGGGTAGGGGTGTTAGGTACAAGAAAAATGACACCACTAGATGTAGGGTGGTATGCAAGAACGAAGATTGTCCCTGGATGGTGTTTTGTTCTTATAGCAAACTGAATGGATGTTGGCAGATTAAGACCTTTAATGATGATCATACATGTGAGAGAACTTTCAAGAATAGATGTGCAACTAAGTCTTGGATAACTGATGTACTTGTTAAGAAGGTTAGGAAGCTCCCAACATTTAGACACTGTGAGGTTTTTAATTACTTTAAAGCAAAAACTGGAATACAATTGTCTAGGACTACAATTACAAAAGCTTTGGGTTATGCAAGGAAAATAGTGAGGGGTGATGAAACTACAGAATATGCTAAACTCAGAGATTATGCAGAGGAGCTATTGAGATCTAATTCGGGTTCAACTGTCAAGTTAGGTGTTAGTCCGATGCCTAACAGAGAAGGTGTATTTAAAAGGTTTTATGTCTGTTTGCATTGATGCAAGAAAGGTTTTGTGGGTGGCTGTAGACCCTTGGTAGGACTTGATGGGACTTTTTTGAAGACCTATTATGGAGGTTGGCTGCTGTGCGCCATGGGTCAGGACGCGAATAATCATGTGTACCCAATTGCATGGGCAATTGTTCATATTGAGAACAAAGACAACTGGAAGTGATTTTTGGAGCTCTTGCATGAAGACATTGGAGATCAGACAGAGCATGGTTGTTGCTTCATCTCTGACATGCAGAAGGTAACCTATATGCTTCAATTAGAGGCACGTTATATGATTTTAAGGACTATTTTTAATTAATGAACACAATTTGAAGGACTATTTTTTTTATTAATAATTGATTCCAAACAAAATAATTTATTTTAAATTCAATTCATTTCAAATAGCATTGTACTAGCCTTGCTGGATTTGTCATAGCCTTTCTGGATTTGTATAGTATAGAAACTTGGTTAGAAACTTGATTAGCCTTGCTAGATTTTTTATGCTATCAACTTCATTTAGTATACTATTGGTATTCCAATTGCAGAATTTAGGAATCCTTAAGCGCATAACTTCAAATTATCCCCTATTTTTCAATTTATTATTATGTAATTGGTAAAACTCAAGAATTTGTTATTTGCTCAGGTTTTTTAGTGATTATTTTGTTATCTTGTAGGATCTGATCCCAGCATTGCGTGAGGTTATGTCAGGTGCGAATCACCGCTTCTGTGCGTGGCACCTTTGGCAAAACTTTCAGAAACAATGGAAGGACTCACACTTGAAGAGTTTGCTTTGGAAGTGTGTTAGAGAAATGACTGTTCAGGAATTCAACAGGCATATGCAGTCTATCAAGAGGGTAAATGAGAAGGCATGTGCATATTTAGAAAAGTTTTCTAGGCAGGCATGGACCAGGGCTCACTACAAGGACTTTCCAAAGGTTGACAATGTGTGTAACAACATGTGTGAGGTGTTCAACGCTGCCACCAAACCATACAGATGCAAGCCTGTCTTGACTTTACTAGAGGAGATTAGGAGGTATGCCATGACTAGTATGGCAAGGAACAAAATGAAACTCTCTAGTCATGTGGGACACTTACCTCCGATTCAACAAAGTAGACTTGTGAAGGAGAGGCATTACAGCAGGTATCATACACCAATGTGGTCTGGAGATGCAGCTGAAGTAATGTTTGAAGTGCATGGTGGACCACATAATGTGGTGGTTGATTTGGAAAACCAAACATGTAGCTGCTAGTCTTTGCAGTTATCGGGTAAGTAATATTTTATTTTATTTTATTTTATTGTGTAATTGCACGGTAGCATACTTATTAACACACTTAGTTACTCAAATTTATTATTTTCTAGGGTTACCTTGTCGTCATGCAATAGCTGCAAGTTCAGTCATGATTGGTAGACCCGAGAATTATGTCCATACATGACTAACAATGGGCTCATACAACAAGACTTATGAATACCATATCAACCCAGTAAGAGGCCAACAGTTGTGGGAAACCTCACAATACCTCCATTGCTTGCCACTTGTAAGGAGCAAGTCCCGTGGCAAGCCATCACATTATGCAAGAAAAAAAGATGCACATGAGGCACCTGTTTAGGGGAGACAAGAGCGAACTACAACAAAATTGACGAGAAAATATGGCAAATTCACCTGTGGGACATGTGGAGATGTTGGTCACACAACGATGAATCCATATTTGATGATATATTTTTGTTTGATTTGAGTGGATTTCATCATATAAACCCACATTTATTCATTCAAATAGCATACTTTTATGTTATCTCCCTAAATTGAGCTTAATTGTGAAAACATGCTATTTTGTGCCTAATTTAATCAATTTTATCCCACATTCATCCCATTCGATGCCTTGATGGTTTTGATGAGTGATTTCAGGTGTAATAGGTTGCAATGGCTTGATAAGAGTGAAAGAAAAGTATGGAATTAGGAGAAAACATGAAAAAATCAAAGGAAAAAAGCATTTCAACCTGTGCCCACGCACAGGAGGAAAATCAGCATGTGTGCGTACGTACACACCTATGCGTATGCATAAGTCCCAGCGCATGACTCACTTAATGCAAATTGCTGGGGGCAATTTTTGGGCCTTCCGAGCCCAATTTTGGGATTTTCTGAAGCTGATTCTTGCTATATCAAAGGGGCCCTCATTATATGTGAAGGGGGAGAGGAATTAGGGTTAGTTTAGCATCATGTAGTTCATTTTCTAGAGAGAGAAGCTCCCTCTTCTCTCTAGAATTAAGGTTTTTTAGTTTAATTTCTTTGTAATTCATTTTTCTAATTCTTGTTTTCATCTAGTTTCTTCTAAATTTCTTTGTTCTCTTGTCTTAATTTCCTTAGTTTATCTTCTTAATTTCTCTATTT
Source organism: Arachis duranensis (assembly GCF_000817695.3). NCBI lineage: Eukaryota > Viridiplantae > Streptophyta > Magnoliopsida > Fabales > Fabaceae > Arachis > Arachis duranensis. The sequence goes on from NC_029778.3 coordinate 61,487,047, forward strand.
TGTCACTTTTATGTTTATGCACACTCTTGTTATTTTAATTTACATTTAATGCAATTTATGTTTTATGCTCATTTTATGCTTCTTTTAGTTGTTATTATCATTTTCATGCTTTTGGTAGTTAGATTTTATTTTTAATATAATTTAATATTATTTTATTCTCATGCACACCAAGTGTTTGATAAAATGATTGGCTTAGTTTTTACTTAGTTTTTCTCCACTCTTGGCTTGGAATTGATGACTTTGGTGATCCTTGAGTCATTGATGTCCGTTCTTGTTTGATACATTAGAATAGTTAGTTGATTTGGTTTTTCTTGACTCTAAGTGACCCATTAATAGTGTTGACTAGGACTTAGGGATTGGAATCAACTATGCCTATTTGACTTATCCTCAATGTAGGGTTGACTAAGTAGGATTAACTCTTCATAATCATCATGTGTTTGTGGTCAATGGCTAGTATAGGTAACCATAGCTCTCAATTACTTGTCAAGAGGTTTCTTGCATTCAATCTTCCTTTTCTTGCTTTAATTGCTTTGACTTTTATTGCTTTGACTTTTAATTCCTTGCATGCTTGTTTCATTTCTTGCTATTTACATTACTTGCTTCTCTTGCATTCCAATTCTCTCATAGCCAATGATGATCACTTAATTGCAACTCCTAGGGAAGACGACCCGGGAGTCTAAATACTCTTGGTTATTGTATTTTGATTGTGACTATCTTTAGAATTTAAATTTGATTGAGGTTAATTGTTGGTTCGGAGCTATACTTGCAACGAAAAATCTATTTTGTGAAACTCCTAACCCACATTTGGTCTTTGTCAAATTTTTGGCGCCGTTGCCGGGGAGTTGCAATGTGTGCTTTTTGTTGGCTATTGTGCATATGTGAATATTGTGAGTAGCTTATCTTTGTTTGATTGTGCATATGTTGCTTTTTTTTGCTATTGTTAATATGTGAATATGTTAATAGTTACTTTTGATTGATTGCTTATTTTTGCTAGTTTTGGGAGTTATTTTGCATGTTATTACTATCTTTTGTTTTTATTTTCTTTTTATCCTATGAATTCTCACCCATTGCATTTTGAGTTTTGTTGCTATTGTGTTATAGGAATTGGGAATTTCAAATGCTTGTTACATAGATGGAATGAAAGAAATTCACAACAAGATGTGGGTGTACAAGCTTTGGAATCTCAAAAGCCTTGGAGAATACAAGCTTGGGTGGAATTTCAAAGAGCTTCTCAATAAAGTCCAACTTAAGGACTCTAAATAGAAGTGCTAGGTGGGAGACATCCCACCATGGTAACATTGTTCCAACCATTCTCTTTGTTTATAATTTGGCTTAATTGCATATTTGTTTGTATTGGTTAGTCTAAGATTAGTTTAATTTTGAGTTTAGTAGGTTAATTTACATGTGGGTCATGAAATTTTGAATGTTTGAGGGTTTGGGGTTGAGATTTTAATTGAGCTAAGGTTAAGTACCTTAGGAATGCTGAGAAAAATTTTTAGAAAACAGGGCATCTGTGCGTGCGCACACAACTTCTATTTTCTGTGACCTGTGTGCGCGCACACTACTGTATGTGCCCTCTGTTCGCAGTGCTAGCACAGCTTATGCGTGGGTGCTCTTGACCTGTGCGTGCGCTCCTGTTTGTGCGTACGCACATACACTTACGCACATACACTTCTTTTCGCACATTGTGTGCGAGCGCACAGGCTTGTGCGTACGCATGCCAACTTACACCCATTCTGGTGGGAGCATTGGCACAGTCTGTGCGCGTGAACACCACCTCTTTTGTAGCTATGCGTGCGCACGGACCTGTGTGCGCATGCACACATGACCCTGCCCAAAAAAAAGTCTTCTGTGCGTACGCACAGGCATGTGTGTACGCACACTTCTTAATCCCCTCTCTGCTTGGACCTCTCGCACAACTTGTGCGAGCGCACACCTCCCCTGTTTCACCTAGTGTGCGTATGCACAAGTCCCTATGCATACGCACGAGTGCTGTTTTGGACAAACTTTTTATTGCACTTTAAATTAAACCCTAACACACTTTTACCTCCTTCACCCCTCTCCTCTCTGGCTTTTCCTCCGTTTTTCTACTTGTTTTTCTTAGTTTTCATTGAATTTTATTTTCATTTTTAGTAATTATATTAGTTTTAGTTTACTTGTTTATTAATTAAATAAATTTCAAGTGTTTGATTGATGTTGATTGGGTTGCTTCTTTCTTGAATTTTGGTTTGATGAATATGTGCACTAAGCATTAAATCTTTAGTTGATTGCCTAAATGCATTGTAAGTTTGATTCATATGTTGTAGCTACCATATGCATTAGACTTTATCCTTGTTTGGCATCTTCATCATGATTTGTGCACCTTGGATGATTATTGATACTATCTAAGATTGGATTCCTTCAATGCACTTACACTTTGGTTCAAATACTAGTACCTAGTGGGTTTGATGATTTATGTTTTGATTGCACCCTAGGACAAATTATGTAAGTGCATTGAATTAAGTGAATTGAGTTGAAATTACTTGTTCATCATGATTTTTCATATCAAATTCATCACATGACTGGTACTTGTTTTTTGTTAATGCTTTGCATTTGGTTGAGTGACTTGACTTGATTGTTATCAAGCTTATCACTTTTTGTAACAAGTACCTTACCATTGACTATTGCATTATGTGTCATGATGAATAAGTAGTTTGTTTTTCATCATTGAATTGGTTATTGTATGTTGTGCCATTTTATATCAATCTTGCGCTTTCATTTGTACAATTTCAATAGCCAATATCTTATATATTCAATTCACTTTAGTTATGGCTGTCTAGGTTTGTTTATGTCCTATCTCTTATTTTTCTTCACTTGCAACCTAGGCCACTTAATTGAGGAACACATACTTTTTCTTTTGCTTTTGTGGTTTCTATTTCTACCTGGCCAATGTGTCTGTTCTAAATCGTGCACACTTAGAATACACGCATTGTCTTTTATCATACCACACTCATATGACTTTTGTCCTCAATTGTTGTTTGTTTGTTTATATAGCAACCCGAAGCCCCAGTGTCCACCAGCTGAAGGGGGAGCCTCATAGTTCTTCACCCCAAGATTGAGTACATTCACGGAGAACCGTGCAATGTTTAAGTGTGGGGGAGGATCCGCAATTTTGGGGCGTAAATTTTCCTTTCTCAACACTTTACATTATTCTTTAGTTTTTAGTAGTTATGCTTTCTTGTGAATATATGTTGATATTTTATTACATTGCAGTTCTGTTTAGTTTGCCTATATATATATATATATCTTAGTTTGTTTATTGTTTTATTTGTATGTTGTCAGGTAGAATAAATAAGTTTGGTTAAAACAACAAAGAATTTTCAAGAAATCTCTTTTAGGGCGTTCCATTGATTAGATTTAAAAAACCTTTTTTTGAACTTGCTTGAAGTATTCTTTGTTATGGAACATAGAAAAGAGCTTGAAAAAAATACCAAGTGAGAATTGAGCCCTAATTGTATAGTTGTATATTTTCAACCATAAACTTTGTTCTTGTGTGATAAACTCCTTTTATGATTGTGATCTTAGATTTGCTTTAGTCTATATGTCCTATATTTGATGTTTTGAATGCTTTTAGTATGATTGAGGCCATTTTTGAAATTGAACTCACTAACCCATATGGCCAACCCTTACATTTACTATTGTAACCCAATTTTGAGCCTTTTAAATCCCCTTTGTTCTAGTTTTAAGCACATCTTTTGCCCTAAGTGAAAAACCATTAATGTCTATTAATTGTATCTTTGATTAGCTTGGGTTTGAGTGTGTGTGTGTGTGTGTGTTATTCAAGTGTGGGAGAATTTGTGGGAAATATTGGTAGAAGGTTACTTTGGGTGTTCATTGAGAAAATTTTGGAAAATGGGTAAGCACTCATGCATTCATCATTTAAAACATATGCATCTCTTTTTTATGATAAAAAAAGATTTTGGTGTATATACCTTTTGAAAGAAATAAAAAAAAGGAAGAAAAAGAAAAAGAAAATGAAAAAAAGAAATGACAATAATAATGTAAATAAAGAATGCATGTGTGTGAATTGGAAAGAAGAATGCATGAGTGAATGTGAGAAAAGGGAAAAGAATGGGAAGTTAGGTTGATCTCTTTTGTCTACATAGGTTAGTATAGGATTAGGTGGGATACTTAAGCTAATCAAAGATCCAATCTGCAAGTCCACTTAACCATATTAATCCTATCCTTACCCTAGGCCCATTACAACCCTCCAAAGACCTCATGATATTTGCATTCATTCATCAAGTACTTGTTGATTGTTAGATGACATGCAAATCCTAGAAAACATGATTAAAGGAGGATTGAGTGATTAAGCCCTAAACACTGAGCGATTCGAGTGTAAACACAACCGGTGAGGGGTTCAATCGCTCAATTCTATGATTCCTTTTCTCATCTTGTATCTTCTTGAAAGTTGCATGTAAGTTTTTGAAAACTTCAAATCAAATCCTTGGACATTGATCTCATTGCATTGATCTCTTATCTTGGCCCTAAGGCTTGTTTTCGATTGATTGAAATTCTATTGTTTGTTTTTGCCAAACTTCATAGAAACCATAGTATAGATAGAGATAGATAGCATTTAGTATAGTTTCATGCATATAAATAGTTGCATTGAATAAATTGCTTATCCTTTGATCATTCTCCTTTGATTGTGATTAGCATGAGGACATGCTATTATTTAAATATGATATATTTTGGTTTGATTTGAGTGGATTTCATGATATAAATCCACATTTATTCATTCAAATAGCATACTTTTGTGTTCTCTCCCTAAATTAAGCTTAATTGTGAAAACATGCTATTTTGTGCCTAATTTAATCAATATTATCCCACTTTCATCCCATTCGATACCTTGATGGTTTTGATGAGTGATTTTAGGTGTAATAGGTTGGAATGGCTTGTTAAGAGTGGAAGAAAAGTATACAATTGGGAGAAAACTATGAAGAAATCAACGGAGAAAAGCATTTCAGCCTGTGTCCACGCACAAAGGTAAAAATCAGCACCTGTGCCCACGCACAGGAGAAAAATTAGCATGTATGCGTACACACACACGTATTTGTACGCACAAGTCCCAGCGCGTAACTCACTTAATGCAAATCACTGGGGGTGATTTCTGGGTCTCCAGAGCCCAATTTTGGGACTTTTTGAAGCTGATTCTTGCTATATCAAAGGGGCCCTCATTCCATGTGAAGGGGGGAGCAATTAGGGTTAGTTTAGCATCATGTAGTTCATTTTCTAGAGAGAGAGAAGCTCCCCCTTCTCTCTAGAATTAGGGTTTCCTAGTTTAATTTCTTTGTAATTCCTCTTTTTAATTATTGTTTTCATCTAGTTTCTTCTACATTTCTTTGTTCTCTTGTCTTAATTTCGTTAGTTTATCTTCTTAATTTCTCTATTTTGTCACTTTTATGTTTATGCACATTCTTGTTATTTTAATTTATATTTAATGCAATTTATGTTTTATGCTCATTTTATGCTTCTTTTAGTTGTTATTATCATTTTCTTGTTTTTGGTAGTTAGATTTTATTTTTAATGTAATTTAATATTATTTTATTCTCATACACACTAAGTGTTTGATAAAATGCTTGGCTTAGTTTTTACTTAATTTTTCTCAACTCTTGGCTTGGAATTGATGACTTTGGTGATCCTTGAGTCATTGATGTCCGTTCTTGTTTGATACATTGGAGTAAATAGTTTATTTGGTTTTTCTTGACTCTAAGTGACCCATTATTAATAGTGTTGACTAGGATTTAGGGATTGGAATCAACTATGCCTATTTGACTTATCCTCGATATAGGGTTGACTAAGTAGGATTAACTCTTCATAATCATCATGCGTTTGTGGTCAATGGCTAGGATAGGTAACCTTAGCTCTCAATTACTTGTCAAGAGGTTTCTTGCATTTCAATCTTCCTTTTCTTGCTTTAATTGCTTTGACTTTTAATTCCTTGTATGCTTGTTTCATTTCTTGCTATTTACATTACTTGCTTCTCTTGCATTCCAATTCTCTCATAGCCAATGATGATCACTTAATTGCAACTCCTAGGGAAGACGACCCGGGAGTCTAAATACTCTCGATTATTATGTTTTTATTGTGACTGTTTTTAGAATTTAAATTTGATTTAGGTCAATTGTTGGTTCGGAGCTATACTTGCAATGAAAAATCTATTTTGTGAAACTCCTAACCCACATTTGGTCTTTGTCACACGACAAGGAGTTGTAAAATAGAAAAAAAAACACAAGGCTGATGAGCTAGCAGTTGCTGCAAAGGCTGCTGAAGATGCTGCAAATGAGGGTGACGCTGGTGCTAAAGGTAACGAAGGTGAGATTATTTATGCAGAATGTGAGGTTGGTGCTGAAGGAGGACAAACTGAAACTCAAACAGAAGTTGCTACTGAAGGGGGTCGTCTAGGAGCTGAACAAGAACATGCAACTCAAGTAATAATAGCATTAAAAACATTAATCAAAATTAGAGCTTGAGTTAATCAATTTGGAAACAAATCCATTTTCTTGTTAACTTGAGAAGATGTATTTTTGGTCAGCTAATATGATTCTTGCCAGTGTTATCATCCATATAATGGCACTTTTTATTGCTGTTATTGCTATCACAGGCTGGAAAGACTACAAAGAATGCCAAGAAAGGGCTTCTGAGAACTAAAAGTGAGAGGTTCAACAAACTCCCTGTTGGTGGACGAAATTGTGATACATGAATTCCAGGTACTGTTAGAGAAGCTTTTTCTTTCCACAACTCCGTTCAACTTAACCAGCAAGTGTACTGGGTCATCCAAGTAATACCTTACGTGAGTAAGGGTTGATCCCACAGAGATTGTTGGTATGAAGCAAGCTATGGTCACCTTGTAAATCTCAGTTAGGCAGATTAAATTTGTTTATGATGAGTTCGAAAATTAATTAATAAATAGAGAATAAAAGGGATAGAAATACTTATGTAAAGCAATAGTGGGAATTTCAGATAAGTATGTGAAGATGCTGTGCTCCTCTCGTATCTCTATTTTCTTATTACATTCCTCCAATCCTTCCTACTCCTTTCCATGGCAAGCTGTATGTAGGGCATCACCGTTGTCAATGGCTGCATCCCATCCTCTTAGTGAAAACGTTCCTATGCTCTGTCACAGCACGGCTAATCATCCTATCTAGCTTATACCACGAAGATTCTGTTGGGGAATCTAAGAGATATGCGCCCGGCCTAGAGTAGAACGGAAGTGGTTGCCAGTCACGCGCGTTCATAGGTGAGAATGATGATGAGTGTCACGGATCATCACATTCATCAAAGTTAAGTGTAACGTCTATCTTGGAATAAGAATAGAAGAGAATTGAATAGAAAGTAATAATAATTGTATTGAAACTTGAGGTACAGCAGAGCTCCACACCCTTAATCTATGGTGTGCAGAAACTCCACTGTTGAAAATATATAAGTGAAAGGTTCAGGCATGGCCGAATGGCCAGCCCTCTCCATGATCAAAAGACCGAATGATCAAAGACTAGAACAGTCAAAGATTAAACTATCAAAAGATGTCTAATACAATAGTAACTTATCCTATTTATACTAGACTAGCTACTAGGGTTTACATGAGTAAGTAATTGATGCATAAAT
>NC_029778.3:61494823-61495622 GCF_000817695.3 Arachis duranensis
TTTTGGGCGTTCAACTCCGGATCATGACGTTTTTCTGGCGTTTAACTCCAGACAGCAGCATGTACTTGGTGTTCAACGCCAGGTTACGTCATCAATTTCCGAATAAAGTATGGACTATTATATATTGATTGAAAGCTCTGGATGTCTACGTTCCAACGCCGTTGAGAGTGCGCCATTTGGAGTTCTATAGCTCCAGAAAATCCATTTCGAGTGCAGGGAGGTCAGATTCCAACAGCATCAGCAGTCCTTTTGTCAGCCTTTTTCAGAGTTTTGCTCGAGTCCCTCAATTTCAGCCAGAAATTACCTGAAATCACAGAAAAATACACAAACTCATAGTAAAGTCCAGAAATATGAATTTAACATAAAAACTAATAAAAACATCCCTAAAAGTAGCTTGAACTTACTAAAAACTACCTAAAAATAATGCCAAAAAGCGTATAAATTATCCGCTCATCACAACACCAAACTTAAATTGTTGCTTGTCCCCAAGCAACTGAAAATCAATTAAGATAAAAAGAAGAGAATATACTATAAATTTCAAAATATCAATGAATATTAATTCTAATTAGATGAGCGGGACTTTTAGCTTTTTGCTTCTGAACAGTTTTGGCATCTCACTTTTTCCTTTGAAGTTTAGAATGATTGGCTTCTCTAGGAACTTAGAATTTCGGATAGTGCTATTGACTTTTCTAGTTAAGCATGTTGATTCTTGAACACAACTACTTATGAGTCTTGGCTGTGGCCCTAAGCATTTTGTTTTCCAGTATTACCACCGGATACATAAATGCCACAGACACAT
>NC_029778.3:61495815-61496110 GCF_000817695.3 Arachis duranensis
CACATGGTTAGGGACAGCTTGATTTAGCCGCTTAGGCCTGGATTTGATTTCCTTGGGCCCTCCTATCCATTGATGCTCAAAACCTTGGATCCTTTTTTACCCTTGCCTTTTGGTTTTAAGGGCTATTGGCTTTTTCTGCTTGCTTTTTCTTTTTCTTTCTATATATTTTTTTCGCCTTTTTCTTTCTCTTTTTTTTCACAAGCTTTTGCTTTTTCACTGCTTTTTCTTGCTTCAAGAATCAATTTCATGATTTTTCAGATCATCAATAACATTTTTCTTTGTTCATCATTCTTTA
>NC_029778.3:61496252-61496846 GCF_000817695.3 Arachis duranensis
TATAATTAAATTAAATTCAAGGATAAATTCGAAATTCATGTACTTCTTGTTCTTTTGAATTAAAACATTTTTCATTTAAGAGAGGTGAAGGATTGATGGAATTTATTCATAGCTTTAAGACATGGTTTCTACATACTAATGATCATGAAATAAAAACACAAAACATAGATAAACACAACATAAAAACCGAAAAGCAGAAAGAAATAAGAACAAGGAATGAATCCACCTTAGTGGCGTCTTCTTCTTGAAGGACCAATAATGTCCTTAAGCTCTTCTATGTCCCTTCCTTGCCTTTGTTGCTCCTCCCTCATTGCTCTTTGATCTTCTCTTATTTCATGGAGAATGATGGAGTGTTCATGATGTTCCGCCCTTAATTGTTCAACATTGTGGCTTAAATCTTCTAAGGAAGTATTGAGTTGCTCCCAATAGTTGTTGGGGGAAAGTGCATCCCTTGAGGCATCTCAGGGATTTCTTGATGATGAGCTTCCTCATGCATCTCTTGAGAACCGTGAAGGGTCTCTCTTGCTTGCTCCATCTTCTTTTTGGTGATGGGCTTATCCTCTTCAATGGAGATGTCTCCTTCTATGATAACTC
>NC_029778.3:61496960-61499422 GCF_000817695.3 Arachis duranensis
AAAGCAGTAGGAAAGCAGAGATTCAGAAGGAACACAGCACCTCCATGCACTTATCTGAAATTCCCACCATTGAATTACATGAGTAACTCTATCTTTGGAGCCATTGTTGATGATCACAATTTCGTGCACCATCCAACCTTCCTCTAGCCACAGGCTTGAGGTCCAGTCTTCTTAATTGAACTGGCTTGCCTTTGGAGTCTCTTCTCCATTGAGCTCCTTCCACACATATGTCCATTAGGACTTGGTCTAACCTTTGATTAAAGTTGACCCTTCTAGTGTAGGGGCATTCGTCTCCTTGCACCATGGGCAAGTGAAACGCCAACCTCACATTTTCCGGACTAAAATCTAAGTATTTCCCCCGGACCATTGTGAGATAATTCTTTGGATTCGGGTTCATACTTTGATCATGGTTCCTAATGATCCATACATTGGCATAGAACTCTTGAACCATTAAGATTCTGACTTGTTGCATGGGGTTGGTTAAGACTTCCCAGCCTCTTCTTCGGATCTCATGTCGGATTTCCAGATACTCATTTTTCTTGAGCTTGAAAGGGACCTCAGGGATCACCTTCTTCTTTACCACAACATCATAGAAGTGGTTCTTGATGGCTTTTGGAGATGAATCTTTCCATCTCCCATGACTCGGAGGTGGAAGCTTTTGTCTTCCCTTTTCCTTTTCTAGAGGATTCTCCGGCCTTAGGTGCCATTGATGGTAGTGGAAAACAAAAAAGATTGTGCTTTGACCACACCAAACTTAAAATATTGCTCGTCCTCAAGCAATAGAAGAAAGAAGAGAAGAAGAAGAAGAAGAGAATACGGTAGAGAGGGAGAGAGGTAGGTTCGGCCAAGGTGAAGAAGAGAGGGGTTATGTTGTGTGAAAATGAAGTAGAATGGAAGGGTATATATAGGGAGAGGGGGGTGAATGTTCGGCCATTTAGGGTGGGAATGGGTGGGAAAATGGTTTTGAATTTTTGAAGGTAGGTGGGGTTTATGGGCAATAGTCATCACAAAAATAGGATTAGGAGGTAAGCTAGGAATATAGTAGGTGGGGATCCTGTGGGGTCCACAGATCCTGAGGTGATCCTGTGGGGTCCACAGATCCTGAGGTGTCAAGGAATTCCATCCCTTCACCAAATAGGCATGTAAATTGCCTTTGCACACCATTCTGGCATTTAAACGCCGTGTGGTGCACATTCTGGGCGTTCAACGCCCATGTAAAGCATGTTTCTGGCGTTGAACGCCAGTTTCATGCTTGTTACTGGCGTTCAGCGCCAGTTTTTCTTCTCTAGGCACATTCCTGGCGTTCAACGCCAGAATGTTGCTTGTTTCTGGCGTTCAGCACCAGAATGATGCTCTGTTCTGGCGTTGAACGCCGGCCAGATGCATCTTACTGGCGTTGAATGCCAGCCTGTGCTTCCTCCAGGGTGTGAATTTTTTCCTACTGTTTTTGATTCTGTTTTTAATTTTTATGATTTTTTCGTGACTCCTCATGATCATGTACCTAATAAAACATAAAATAACAATAAAATAAAAATTAGATAAATAAAATTGGGTTGCCTCCCAACAAGCGCTTCTTTAATGTCAATAGCTTGACAGTGGCTCTCATGGAGCCACAAGGTGATCAGTTCAATGTTGTATAGTCCTAACACTAAACTTAGAGTTTGAATATGGGATCTTAACACCAAACTTAGAGTTTGGTTGTGGCATCACAACACCAAACTTAGAGTTTGACTGTGGGGGCTCTTCTTGACTCTGAACTGAGAGAAGCTCTTCATGCTTACTCTCTTTTGTCACAGAGGGATGGCTATGTGCCTTAAACACAAGGTAGTCCCTATTCAATTGAAGGACTAATTCACCTCTGTTGACATCTATTACAGCTCCTGCTGTGGCTAGGAAAGGTCTTCCTAGGATGATGCATTCATCATCTTCCTTCCTAGTGTCTAAGATTATGAAATCAGCAGGGATGTAAAGGCCTTCAACCTTTACTAACACGTCCTCTACTATTCCATAAGCCTGTCTCAATGACTTTTCTGCCAATTGTAATGAGAACAAGTCAGGTTGTACCTCAATGATCCCCAGCTTCTCCATTAAAGAAAGTGGCATAAGATTTATCCCTGACCCCAGATCACATAGAGCTTTTTCAAAGGTCATGGTGCCTATGGTACAAGGTATTAAGAACTTGCCAGGATCTTGTTTCTTTTGAGGTAGAGTTTTCTGAATCCAGGTATCTAGTTCATTAATGAGCAAGGGAGGTTCACTTTCCCAAGTCTCATTACCAAACAGCTTGGCATTCAGCTTCATGATATCTCCTAAATATTGAGCAACTTGCTCTTCAGTCACATCTTCATCCTCTTCAGAGGAAGAATAGTCTTCAGAGCTCATGAATGGCAGAAGGAGATTTAATGGAATCTCTATGGTCTCTGTATGAGCCTCAGATTCCTTTGGATCCTTAATAGGAAACT
>NC_029778.3:61499471-61500235 GCF_000817695.3 Arachis duranensis
TGACAGATCAGAGACTAGATTGGCTAAATTAGAAGTGTTTTGTTCAGAATTCTCTGTCTATTGCTGAGAAGATGATGGATAGGGATTGCTATTGCTCAGCCTATTACGTCCACCATTGTTAAAGCCTTGTTGAGGTTTTTGTTGATCCTTCCATGAAAAATTTGGATGATTTCTCCATGATGAGTTATAGGTGTTTCCATAAGGTTCACCCATGTAATTAACCTCTGCCATGGTAGGGTTCTCTGGATCATAAGCTTCTTCAGAAGCTGCCTCTTTGGTACTGTTGGATACATGTTTCCATCCATTCAGATTTTGAGAGATCATGTTGACCTGTTGAGTCAACACTTTGTTCTGAGCCAAGAGATTATGTTGACCTGTTGAGTCAACATTTTGTTCTGAGCCAATATGGCATTCAGAGCATCAATTTCAAGAACTCCTTTCTTCTGAGGTATCTCATTATTCACGGAATTCCTCTCAGAAGTGTACATGAATTGGTTGTTTGCAACCATATCAATGAGTTCTTGAGCCTCTTCAGGCGTTTTCTTTAGGTGAATAGATCCACCTGTAGAATGGTCCAATGACATTTTCGAAAATTCAGATAGACCATAATAGAATATATCTAATATGGTCCATTCTGAAAACATGTCAGATGGACATCTTTTGGTCAGCTGCTTGTATCTTTCCCAAGCTTCATAGAGAGATTCACCATCTTTTTGTTTGAAGGTTTGAACATCCACTCTCAGCTTGCTCAGCTTTTGAGGAGG
>NC_029778.3:61500424-61502717 GCF_000817695.3 Arachis duranensis
TTTACAGTCTCACATATCTGCAAGAACTCAGTTAAAAACTGGTAAGGATCTTCAGATGGAAGTCCATAGAACTTGCAGTTTTGTTGCATTAAGGCAACTAGCTGAGGTTTTAGCTCAAAATTATTGGCTCCAATGGCAGGAATGGAGATGCTTCTTCCATCAAACTTGGAAGTTGGCTTTGTGAAGTCACCAAGCATTCTCCTTGCATTATTATTATCTTCGGCTGCCATCTCCTTCTCTTGTTCGAAAATTTCTGAAAGGTTACCTTTAGATTGTTGTAACTTAGCTTCTCTTAATTTTCTCTTCAGAGTCCTTTCAGGTTCTGGATCAATTTCAACAAGAGTGCCTTTTTCCTTGTTCCTGCTCATATGAAAGAGAAGAAAACAAGAAAAGAAAGAGGAGTCCTCTATGTCACAGTATAGAGATTCCTTTATGTTAGTAGAAAAAGAAAGGGGAGAAGAGTGAAGGAGAGTGGGTTCGGATATTTAGGTGAAGAAAGGTGAAGAGAAGTGTTAGTAATTAAATAATTAAATAGAATAAGAGAGAAGAGATAGAAAATTCGAAAATAATTTTAAAAAGGGGTTAGTAATTTTCAAAAATTAGAGATAAGATAAGATTAAAATTAAAATTTAAAATAAAAGAATTTTTTTGAAAAAGAGATGAGATATTTTCGAAAATTAGAGAGGGAAAAGTAGTTTAGGGGTTTTAAAAAAGATAAGAAACAAACAAAAAGTCAAAGAGTTAGTTGAAAAAGATATTAAAATCAAATTTGAAAAGTTAGTTAGTTGATTGAAAAAGATTTGAAATCAAATTTTGAAAAAGATAAGAAGATAAGAAGTTAGATAAAATATTTTGAAATCAAATTTTGAAAAAGATAAAATTTTTGAAAAAGATAAGATAAAAGATAAAAAGATTTAATTTTTAAAATTTAAAATTACTTACTTCACTAACAAGAAACTACAAGATAAGATTCTAGAACTTAAAGATTGAACCTTTCTTAACAAGAAAGTAACAAACTTCAAATTTTTGAATCAATCACATTAATTGTCAGTGAGTTTTCGAAAATTAGATGTAAAGATAAGAAAAAGATTTTGAAAATATTTTGAAAAAGAATTTTTGAAATTTTTGAAAAATAAAAAAATGAAAAAGGTATAATTTTTGAAAAAGATTTTGAAAAGATAAGATTTTTAAAATTGAAAATTTGACTTGACTTGTAAGAAACAACTAATTTAAAATTATGAATCAAAACTCATGATGCATGCAAGAACACTATGAATGTCAAGATGAACACCAAGAACACTTTGAAGATCATGATGAACATCAAGAACATAATTTTGAAAAATTTTTTATGCAAAGAAAACATGCAAGACACCAAACTTAGAAATTTTTAATGCTTGAAAAATATGAATGCAAAGATGCACATGAAAACAACAAACAACACTAAACAAGAAATCATCAAGATCAAACAAGAAGACTTACCAAGAATAACTTGAAGATCATGAAGAACACCATGAATGCATGGAATTTTTGAAAAATGCAAGAAATTTTTTTAAAACATGCAATTGACACCAAACTTAAAAATTGACTCAAGACTCAAACAAGAAACACAAAATATTTTTTATTTTTATGATTTTATTAATTTTTTTTGGATTTTTATTAAATTAATTTTTTTTCGAAAATTTCTTTTTGGAAAAAACGAAAAAGAAAAAGAAAAAAAGATTTTGAAAAAGATTTTTGAAAAGAGAATTACCTAATCTAAGCAACAAGATGAACCGTCAGTTGTCCATACTCGAACAATCCCCGGCAACGGCGCCAAAAACTTGGTGGACGAAATTGTGGTACATGAATTCCAGGTACTGTTAGAGAAGCTTTTTCTTTCCACAACTCCGTTCAACTTAACCAGCAAGTGTACTGGGTCATCCAAGTAATACCTTACGTGAGTAAGGGTCGATCCTACAGAGATTGTTGGTATGAAGCAAGCTATGGTCACCTTGTAAATCTCAGTTAGGCAGATTAAATTTGTTTATGATGAGTTCGAAAATTAATTAATAAATAGAGAATAAAAGAGATAGAAATACTTATGTAAAGCAATAGTGGGAATTTCAGATAAGTGTGTGAAGATGCTGTGCTCCTCTCGTATCTCTATTTTCCTATTACATTCCTCCAATCCTTCCTACTCCTTTCCATGGCAAGCTGTATGTAGGGCATCACCGTTGTCAATGGCTACATCCCATCCTCTCAGTGAAAACGTTCCTATGCTCTGTCACAGCACGGCTAATCATCTGTCGGTTCT
>NC_029778.3:61502779-61527799 GCF_000817695.3 Arachis duranensis
ACTTGAGGTACAGCAGAGCTCCACACCCTTAATCTATGGTATGCAGAAACTCCACTGTTGAAAATACATAAGTGAAAGGTTCAGGCATGGCCGAATGACCAGCCCTCTCCATGATTAAAAGACCGAATGATCAAAGACTAGAACAGTCAAAGATTAAACTGTCAAAAGATGTCTAATACAATAGTAACTTATCCTATTTATACTAGACTAGCTACTAGGGTTTACATGAGTAAGTAATTGATGCATAAATCCACTTTCGGGGCCCACTTGGTGTATGCTTAGGCTGAGCTTGATCTATCCACGAGCTGAGACTTTTCTTGGAGTTGAACTCCAAGTTATAACGTGATTTGGGCGTTCAACTCCGGATCATGACGTTTTTCTGGCGTTTAACTCCAGACAGCAGCATATACTTGGTGTTCAACGCCAAGTTACATCATCAATTTCCGAATAAAGTATGGACTATTATATATTGGTGGAAAGCTCTGGATGTCTACTTTCTAACGCCGTTGAGAGCGCGCCATTTGGGATTCAGTAGCTCCAGAAAATCCATTTCGAGTGCAGGGAGGTCAGATTCCAACAGCATCAGCAGTCCTTTTGTCAGCCTTTTTCAGAGTTTTGCTCAAGTCCCTCAATTTCAGTCAGAAATTACCTGAAATCACAAAAAAACACACAAACTCATAGTAAAGTCCAGAAATGTGAATTTAACATAAAAACTAATGAAAACATCCCTAAAAGTAGCTTGAACTTACTAAAAACTACCTAAAAACAATGTCAAAAAGCGTATAAATTATCCGCTCATCACCTGTCAAAAAAACAACTTCATCCACTGCTGCTACTACTGCGACTACTCCACATCCAACTAAGATTTCAAGAGAGACTATTCAGGGAGCTAGTGCAGCAACCTTTGAAAAACTGGCCTCCTTCTTGAGATTTGTTCCAACTCCAGGATTCAACCCACCGAGAAAAAATGTCTAACTAGCACAAAGGGTAGTGGCTTTTTGAGTTCATGTTGTTGTAGTTGAATGCTATGGTTAAACAATGTGTCTTTTTGTAATGTAACCTTTGAAACCTGTATGCATGGCCTTTGAATTTTGTTATGGCCTATGATGTTTTGGATTGTGATAGTATGTTATGCACAATGTGCTTTAGCATAAACAATACTTGTTCCTTGTTCCAGAATTAGCTATCTTATGTTAAATTAATTTCATATTAGCTAATTGAACACAACTTTAGCAGAACAAGTGCAGCATCAAGAGTTGAACTCATGTAAAATTAGTGTTTTATTTCATTCCATCTTCATCAATACATTACATACCACTTAAGAAATTTAAAATTTCATAACATAATCATCATTTGTTGAATATAAAGCCCAACAAGCTAAAACCTAAACACATACCAAAAGTAACTACAAATTCCAGAAGCACCATTGTCATCATCTTCACGGTCTTAACATCACTCTCCAAGGTTGTCATCCTCCAATTTAACTCATGCAAAACTTCTTGTGGAATGGGTGTTGCACAAACTGGTTCTACACATCCATCAGCCTAGCAAAAAAAATTACAATGGATTCCATACTACAGAGTAAAAAATGCAGGTGAATCCAAACTCAAAGTGAAACCATCTTAACATTTTCTTCAAAGCCATAACCTTACCTCATAGTTTGGACAACCATAAAATGGTCTATTAGGATTTTCTGCCGTCATTGAGTACATCATCACCGTTCGAAGCCCGCAATTGCAGAAAACGGCGTTCTTACCTCCCCTATTGCGCATTCCTTTGTTGCCATAACGTCTGTCTGCAGAGTTGTTCCTACTTGAGCTACTTTGACTTCTCTCGCCACCACCCATCATCACTCACGAAGACAAGAAATCAATTTGGGTTTTAGGGCAAGAAAGAGAGGTCAAAGAAGAGAAGGAGAGTCAAAGAAGAGAATGACACAGCATACAGTTTGAAGAAGAGAAGACAATTAGGGTTTTATAATTGAAATGGACTAATTTAGGTATTATTAGGCAATTCCAGATACCAATTTGAATCAAATTCAACCTTGGTACATGATGAGGGAAAATCGATTCCACACAATCTAACCGGCAAGTGTACCGGGTCGCATGAAGTAGTAATAACTCACCGGAGTGAGGTCGATCCCACAGGGATTGATGGATCAAGCAATTTTAGTTGGGTGATGAATTTAGTTAAACTGACAGTGGTGATTTGAGTGAGTTTTTGATTAACAGAAAGTAAATTGCATGAAATTTAGATGCTGGAAGTAAATGAGCAGAAACTTAAATGGCAAGGAAGGTAAATTGCTGAAACTTAAAGTGCAAGAAACTAAAAGAGCTGAAACTTAAATTGCAAGAATTGTAAATTACTGAATCTTAGAGTGCAAGAAATTAGAATTGCAGAATCTAAATTGCAAGGAAACTTAAATTGCATGAATTATAAAGGGGATTGGGTGCAGGAAATCTAAACAGTGTTGGACAATTGGAATTAAAAATGAAATCAGAAGATCTAGAGTGAAGAAAATCAAAGGGAATGACTCACCAGGGATTGGAGATATCATAATTCTTCATGAAACAAATAAGTCTCAACTCCTTTCTCAATCATGTGAGTAGATCTATGGCGGATTGAAATTGATTGGATCCCAATTTCTTGGTAATCCAATCTTGCCAATTCCTTGATCTAATTGTCATGAGAAGAGTTAGAGCACATTCTCTCATCCATAAGCCACACGAATTCTCAAAACCTTAATTCCTCCCGAATGGTGTTGGTTAAGAGAATTGTGAAGGATAGAGCTTCAATTCTAATGCAGGTGATTCCCTTTTTGAGGCTCACACCCACATTCAATTGAATCAAACCCCCTTCCGGAGTGAATAATTCACAGTTTAAGCAGAAGATACCCAATAGCTACACAAATGAATTGAGAAGAAGAAGAATTTCATTGATTCATTGGAATTATAATAGAGCTCCTCCCCCTAATGAATTTGGGGTTTAGTTCATCATTGCTCAAGTAAACCCAGAAAATAGAAAGTTACAGAAAGAAGTCTAGAAGAAAACACAAAAGGGAAAATACAAAATATCAAATCTCTAACTAACTCCATAGCCCTTTCTAAATCAAATTTCCTTCTATTTATACACTTTCCAAATTGGTATTCAAGTCTTTGGATTGGGCCTTATTGAGGTAGGAAAGAATGGGTCTTAGTGATGTTGAAGAGGGGCAATTAACAGTTCACATTTTTTGTCTGCAAGAGTGCTAAATTTTATCAATGCTAGTGTCTACGTTGGCCTCAACGTTTGACTCAACGCTGCTGCACCAACGTTTTTCCACCCACGCGTGCGCGTCGCCTACGCGTACGCATCAAAATGGCGTTTTGCGCATGTGCGTCGCTCACGCATTGGCATTTTGCGCGCCGATTGCAATTTTCCAAATCCAATTTTGGGTTGCTTGTCGCAGACGTTGGAGGCAATGTTTGACGTAACGTTCAACCTCCAACGTTGGTTCCATCACGCGTACGCGTGACCCACGCGTACACGTCAATAGTGAATTTTGCCATTCTACGCGTGTGCGCAGCTTATGCGTATGCGTGTTCTACATATCCACGCATACGCATCGTCACCAAAATTTTTCTAGCTCCAGCTTTTGAAAACTATCGAAGACGTTGGAAGGAGCGTTGGCTCACCAACGTTCCCTCCAACGCCAGCACCAGTAATCTTGCAGAATTTTGCAACTTCTTTTCTTCCACGTTTGAGGCAATGTTGCCCTCAATGTTGGCACTCAATTTTTCCTTCCAAAATGTTGCCTGCAACGTTTGTGGATCAACGTTAGCCACCAACATTGTCTATCCCTTCTCTTCCAACATTACATTGCTTTGCTTCTTCTTCTTTTTTCTTGCTTTTTTCTTGCCTCTTTTCCACCTATTATCAATCAAACAAATGCATCAAAGTTGGCTATAATCATAAAGTGTTTGAGTCATTCAATTTTTCAAGTAAAATTAGCATAAAACCTTATGAAAAAGCACATAAACAACCATGTTTAATTGACTTAGGAATACATGAAATTTCAATCCAAATACTTACTTATTGTGCAAGAAAGTGCATAAAACCTAATAAAAGCAAGTGAAAAATGCTTGTGAAACTAGCATAAGATGACTTGTCATCAGTACACATCAGGATACAGCTGGAATACCCACATGGCAGTTCACGTTCCACATCAGCAATGTTTAGACAGCACTTCTGCGAGGGACTAACGAAGATACATGTTTTTGAATTTCAGAGATTTAGTTGGTCATTTTTATAAATCAATGACTAAATTGAATAACGATTTGAAATTCAGGGACCATTTTGGGCATTTACTCAAAGATTTAATATTTGTAAATCTAGGAATTAATTTGATCATTTTTAAAATTTAAAAATTATTTTAATGAATAAAAGAAATTTTAGGGGATCAAATTGAATAATGCCTCGTCAAATAATCAACTTAAAATTAAGAATAATTTATTGAGTCACTACACGATAATTCATAACTCGATTTTATTTGTCTTAATTTTAGGTTTGTAATCGATAAATTTAATGACTTTCATTACTATTTTAATGATCAAACAGTCATACTATCAATGTTATTCATCAATCATTTGTGTATAAAACAGCTTTTGTATTTAATCTCAAACAAGTGCTCATCACATGATAAATTTTACAAGTTCTTTATTTCATGTGTTTAACATTCTATATTCATAAAATTCTTATACCTCTTAAACATTTACCAATTTGAGCATCAGAGTATCTTTTACACGTAACTATCCATCGTGTTCTTATGCCTGAGTTATACTCACTCTATCAAATAAAAGATGTATTACAATAACACAAAAAACAAACTATACCTCGAAATTCATTTACAAAAAAATATTTGACGCTTATTAATCAAAAGATTTGATAAAGGTATTTATCATGACTAAAATAAAAAACTAAGTTTTACATTTATTTTGAATATAAACTTAAAGCTTTTTAGTAATGTTGGTAGATGATAAAAGAAGCATATGTGAGTAGTTAGAAGCCAGTATGCAAGCAGTTGTTAGACAGCAACCACTACAAGAAAAATGTTAAATACCATCTAATTTATTGGCGGAATAATGAAAATAATCTGCTGTTAAACATATTACTGTCGAATTTACCGTAAGAAATAATCCGATGACATAACCCACGCTGGTAACTAATTATCGTCCAATTTTCCAATTCGGCCGTAATTACTGACAGATTCTGCAATGAATTCTTTGCCCAAAATAAATTTAGTTATCGGTGGAAAAATTTCCGCTTGTAATTTTGGCGTCACACTATATTGTTTCGTGCTGACTCACCGTCGGAGTTTTTTTCCGGAAAATACGATGGAAAATTTATTTTTTTGTTTTTAAATTTTTTTAACACAATTAGTAATCAAATTTATTTTTTTATTTTTTGCACCATCAGTAGTCGAATTCTCAATAACAGAAATCAAATAATGATTTTATTAAATATCAAGTGTATGTACAGAATCAAAAGTTAAACAAATAAAATACAATCAAATAGTCTAAAATAAAATTCTAATCACTACGGATCCCGATAGTCATCGTCGTCATCTCTTAGTCCTACTGAGGCGGTGGACTAAGCAGTAATGTCAGTGCCCCACCAGCAACGCCATTGCCACTTGCCCCCAGTGCGTATCTGCTCGTGTTACACTACCATCTGTTGTTACATCCGCTAAATCTGCTCTAACTCCTATCTAAGCTCCAACCCTAAGAGAATATGTGTCTGACACGCGCGCAAGGATCTCATTATACGTCTCCTCAAACTACTGTAGTTGCTGAGCCTGTTGGTGAAGGCTCTCAGTGAGATTATACTCTTGTGTACATGCATTGTTATTTGGTACAAACCTATAATGAAAAACTTAAGATTATCAAACACATGTTGAAGAAGAATATCAAAATAGATTACATTTAAAAGGCAAAAAAATAGTACTCACGCCGTCAAACCATCAAGCAAAATTGTCATCCGTACAACGGGTGATGGTGCAGGAAAATTTTGTTGGGATCTTTGAGAGGATTTTGGTACTACGGTGTCTGTCTTTGGAGGTGGAGTTGTCATCGAAGTAGTAGGTGGTAGAGGTGGTGGAGGAGTCCACTTTGGTGAAGCAGTCAGACGACTTCCTAGAAGCGAGAGTGGCACAGCAGAAGGAGCTACGTAGTTAGGGTTAGGGACCATGATGAATGGCAAATCATGTGCACCCATTGCCTGTGATGTCCCAGGAGTAGTCAGGGTAGAAAGTGATGATTGAGAAGTCCTATGGATACCAGTAGAAATCCTCTTTCTACCTTGACCACGAGGCCAATTCGTGACACCTCTGCCTGTCCTAATGGCTGCAAAGAGAAGAGGAGAGAGTTTTAAGAATTTATAGATAAAATAAATTAGAAATTAATACAATATTCATAACTCTTAATACAATATTATTCATTTCATGACTATTATTCATTCAATGCCAAAAAATCTTTTGTTTTTAATTTCATCATTCAATTATATTTATATTTTTAAAAATTTTGACAGAATTTAATCTATAATTAGAAGCCTCCTCTAAATATATATTTTTTTTTACAAACCAAACAAAGATTTTAACAAAAATTCGGCAGAATTTTTCCTTAATTCAGAGACATCAACCCAAAAAACTTATCAAATTTGTACACAAGAAATAGTTGCAAGCATTAATTAAAACAAGTACGCATTCGAGAAAATATCAATTCCTAGACATTCTAGTACGCAACCCTCTTATTACTCCATAATTTTTCACCAAACAAGGGTTTCGAGAAGGTGCCACTAGGGAACCTTCTCCCACTTTCGTCCTAAAACTCTATCATAGAAAAAAATAAGTCTGGCATAAACCTTAAATAATTCATCATATTCAGAGATAGAGAACCAACCTGACACGTGCTCAAGAGGATATTTTTGGTATTTTAGAGCTAAGGATGGTAATCTTATCGCATTCAAAGATCTAAATACTAGAATAATTATACCATGCCGGTCTAGGACATTACGGAGATTAAAAATTCGTCTAAAAAACAGTGATGCTGAAATGACAGTACTTATAAAGCACATTGGGATAAATAAGAACATCAAGAAGCGTGTGGAGTTCGTTTGAAATTCATTTGGAGGCATAAAATTAGTATTAAATTCAAAATTATTTAGTTTTGATTTGTTGTTAGGGTTGTTAAAAGATTTGATTTGGTTTTGATTTGTTTAGTAGTATTTATAGGTGTTTTAAATTTAAATCAAATCGGATCTAATTTAACAAGATCAATTCTGTTTTAAATTAGTTATCATATCTTTTAAGATGTTTTAATTTAAATTAAATATAATATCTTTTAGTTATTATATATTTTAATTTTAGAGTTATATCTAGGAAGAATTGGCCTACTTTTAGACTAATCTATTAGGGTTTTATTTAAACAGTTTTTGTGAGACAATTTATACAACTTTTTGATGAAGTGAGGTGGTAATTTTCTTTGCTTGTTGCATGAAAAAATTGAAGGTCTAGTAGAAAAAATCATTTCGGTGATCTAAGTTGCTAAGAACATGTTTTTAAGAAGTTTAGTAGAAAAATTCTTTATCTATCTTTTGTTTTTCTGCTGTGTCTTTTCTTATTCTTTTTAATTTTGTCCATATTTTCTTATATTATCACAACCTGAGTGTTACACAAACAACCCACGAAATATAACTGCAGAAACTACGAAAGAAGCGAACTCTAATGAATCTCAAAGAAAATAACAATCTTATCACAACTTGGAGTTTGAATATTTGTATCTTTGACACTCCTTTTTTATTATTCATATACATATATCTTATTTTTCTTTGTACGCAAGTGTTCCGTTGACGTGAGCATTACGACTTTTGTTTTTAGACTTTCCTTTAAAGGCTCCTCGTTATAAAATTTTTTTCTACTATTATTATATATATTTTTACTTTTAGAGGTTGTAGTACCTTGCCACCTCAGTTTTATGACCTAAGCATAAGACTCTGTGTGGTAGGGTGTTACATTATGATATCAGAATAGTTCGTTCTCGTAGACCCAGGGGAATGGACTGACTATGCTTCTGAGCATACTCTGGCTGTGTGGACATGCTATCTAGGAACGGTGATGGAGGCGGTAATAGACCTGGTGATGAATGAAACCAAGGGATTAGAAATCGTGCAGCTGGAATGAAGGTCAATAGTGCTAGTTAGAGAGATAAAGAAACTCGAGGAGTGTTTTGGCAAAGTAGACGAGTGATTAAGTCCTTAATGGTTTAGAATCAGAGTGGCGCTACAAAAGTGCAATGATTTTTGGTGACTCTAGAGTTGTAATGATGGAAGGAAGAAGTCTTGGGGTATGAGAATGATTCAAGGATTAACATAGGATCGAAGAATGGAGAGTGAGAATGTGTGGCTTAGGTTATAATAGATTGACTTAGAATAAGATATTGAGGAATTGTTTAGTGATTGAGACAATTTAGAAAGAATTGATATTGATTTCATTTAGAGAGAACCCTTGAAGGGTAATGAAGTTTGTACTCGTTAAGAGAGTTAGACAACGCTAAGAGTGAGACAAACGGGTTAAGCTTAGGCTTGAATTGGGAATAGGATATTACATTGATGTAAGAGAATGGAAAAATGAATAGAGGCCGGTTGAATATGAGTGAGCGTATATGAAGATTTGAGAGCGAATTTTTTAGCACGAAAATTTCTGTTCGGGAGGTAGGATGTAAAACCCGCAAAATTAGTAAATAATTAGCTAATAAATTAATTATTAATCAAATAAATTAGAAAATATAATTTTATGGTTTAATGAGGTAGAACTAATTAAAATAAGAATTTTGACACTAATTTTAAATAATTTAGCCCAAAATTGGTCCTAAAGGGCCAAACCAGGCAAACCGGACCCGTATTGGGCCCAAGGTCCAACCCAAGTTGATTTAACTTAAATGAAACTCAACATTCTCTTCTCCTACAAAATCCCTTCACGCTACACAAGAGGAAAACGGGGGGGGGAGGAAGGAGATATCAAAACCCTTGTCCAATTTCAATTCTCAATAACTTTTAATCCGGAGCTCCGATTGTCGCACCATTTATGGCAACGTGTTCACCACAAAGAGCTCTACAAGTCCCATTCAGCAATTTCATTGGTAAGCCTCATTTTCACTCCATGCAGCTCAGCTCCTATTTTTAAAATACATTGGATTTAGTATTAAGAAATTGTGTAATTTCGGTGTTTAGGACCGAATTGGCTTCGTGGACTTGCTGGGTCTTTTCCCAATTTCACATTGGTAAGGTGAGACAACCCTAACCTGTCAAATTACTGAATTTGTGAACTCTAAGTAATCCTAGTGTTGTTGTATGAAATTTAGATTGAATTGTGTACTTGGAAACAATTTGGTGATATTAGAGGCAAATTGGCAAAGTTGGGAGCTTTAGCGAACTTTGGAGCTATGGATATCTGTTAATGATAGACGCTTGAGGTGTTTCGGGATTAACAAGAAATTGGCTAAGGTATGATTTCGGTTTCTCATAACTAAAATATAATGTGTCATGAAAACTTAGGCTAGTGACCATAAGATAGGATTGAAATGTATGTTGTTAATGAGGTGGAATTGGATGGTATTTATGAGACTTGGTGATTTGATGTTGTTGTTGCTGAAATAACGTAATCTTGTAGAGCTTGATGATATATATGTGTGTGTGTGTGTGTGTGTGTGTGTGTGTGTGTGTGTGTGTGTGTGTGTGTGTGTGTGTGTGTGTGTGTGTGTGTGTGTGTGTGTGTGTGTGTGTGTGTGTGTGTGTGTGTGTGTGTGTGTGTGTGTGTGTGTGTGTGTGTGTGTGTGTGTGTGTGTGTGTGTGTGTGTGTGTGTGTGTGTGTGTGTGTGTGTGAGTTGATAATGTTGTTTTATGTTGTCTTGTATAAAATTATTGAGCAAACTAATTATAATTATGGATTGATGTGTTGAGAGGTGTTATGATATTGTTCAGGCTAGTTTGGAGCTTTTGTGGTAAGGTTTGGGTTGGTTTTAAAAGGTTTGGAATTAGCATATTTTAAAAGTTAAGGTTTGCAAATTTTATGAATATTCTGATTTTTCGCCAATTTTGGCAGAGCATAACTTGGCCTTTTCCGGACCTCCGAATTTTATCAAACATGTCTTGAAAGAAAACTTGGTTCGAGAAGTTTACACAATTCAAAGAACGGAGGAAAAATATTTTAAAACGAAAAAGTTATACACGATCAAAGTTTGGTGTGCAAAACAGAAATTTTGGACTTAGCAACTTTTTGAGATTTCTGCTAAGCATGCGTACGCGAGGGACACACGCGACGCGAGCAGTTTATTCGGGTTGAAACACTCACGTACGCGAGCAGGGGGTTGCGTAGGCGACCACCCATTTTTAACCCTATGCGTACGCACGGCAGGGGTGTGCGTATGCACAACCCCTGTTTTTCTAAAATATGAATTTTTTTGTGTGCTTTTATACCATTTCTCTAGATTTTAAAACCTTTATTTTGTGTAGTGAAGTATGGTTGGGACTGTTGAAAAAGATATCTTGTTGGTGAAGAAAGAGGTAAAGCGGATGATGATGAATAAGAAAGGGATATCATATTATATTTATGCTGTGATTGATGGCTAAATGCATGATACATAATGATATGATGATTGATGATTGAATTGAGAAGGAATGAATGAATGTATGTTTGAGATACCTGGACAGTAGTAAGGATGGTGGTTCGTCCCACTTGCTCCAGGTCAAGGCTTGTTGATAATAATGATGATTGTTTTAAACTAAAAGAGTGTATCTTTGAGATACCTGGGCAGTAGCAAGGATTGTGGTTCATCTCGCTTGCTCCAGGTCAGTGATTATGACGCCTGGGTAGTAGCATCAATAGTGGATTATTCCACTTGCTCCAGGTTGAGATTTTAAACACCCGCCTAGGTAGTAACGGTAGTAGTGGTTCTTTCACTCGCTCTAGGTTCAGTGAGTAGTAGTAAGGGGATTGTAGCTCAAATGCACTGGCTCTGCAACGGGTGTTTCTGTCCATGGTTAGCTACCAGGACATGTCGGATTGGCTATATAACCGACAGACGATATCATCAGCCATAAGACAGGCATGTATTATATGCATTTGTGTGTCTTGTTTGATTCTACATTAATTGGGCTTGCCTACGTTATTATTATGCCTACTTGCTAAATTTGCTACCTGCTGTAATTGTATTCTATTTGTGCTTACTTTGTCTATATTTTGGTTGTCTGTGCTATGGAGTTCTGGAGGAACGAAGGAAGGTGAGAGGCTAAAGGATCAAGTTAGATTGAGTTAGAATTTTGAATCCTTAGCTACACCCACTTTGTTTATGGCTTATTTATGGTTGTGAAGAATAGTTTTAAGTTTGAATCTGTTGTCGGAAGTTCTAGGATCGTCTTCGGCTTTCCCGGGACATTTTACATTAGTTATGTGGGCACTGTTACCATGCTGAGAACCTCTAGTTCTCACCCTAAACATATTTTATGATTTTCAGATGCAAGTCAAACGGCACCTCGTAAGGCATTCTGGAAGTTTCTGAAGCGAAGAACTTTTGCCTTTTGGGTTTCTGATGATTGGATTTTTGACGGTTTAGAATTTCACTAACGAAATCTGGTTGTAAAGTATAGTTTCTAAACCAAGCAATAATCCTTTCATACAAAAGATTGTTTGTCACTAGTACAAATCCCTAAAATTTATAAACCGAAGTATTGAACCTCGGGTCGTTCTCCCTAGGAATTACAATAAAGTGTCTTGTTATTGGTTATGAGTTATTTTTGGGGTTTTGATAAAAGACATGAAAGATAAATGGCAAAAACGTAAACTAATAGCTAAAAAGGTCTTGGCAAGGGTTGGTGGTCAAGGATCTCTATCCTAATCACTAATCACAATATGAGAATTAGCAAGAATTGATCCCATTAAGTCATCCTCTAACTTAGTAAAGGAAAGTCAAATGAGTTATATCAATCCTAGTCCATAGGTCCTAACTCTCCACTAATTCAATTAGTGAGAACTAGAGTCAATGGCTCACAATCATCAATCACTTGGACATTAGTAACTCAAGAGTTCCTAAGATACCTTTCCAAGCTAAGAGCATAAAATTCTACTCTAAAATCCAACCAAGCATTTCATCAAACACTTGGAAGGCATAAAAGGAAAGCATAGTAAATCAACAACAAGAACAATATCTAACAACAACAAATTGCAAAGAATTAACAACAACAAATCAAATGAACACAATTAGTATGAATTACCTTGAATTGAATTAAAAGAAAGTAGAAGGAACAAAAGTAGATCTACAACAAAACACAAGAACAACATAAAAGAGATTACGACAAAAGAGTAGAAGAATGATGAATGTAACAACAAAGAATTGAGAAGTAGAAGAAGATGAAAGCAAAGATTAAGACCTAGATCTAAGAACTAAACCTAATCCTAATCCTAATCCTAGAGAGAAGTGAGAGCTTCTCTCTCTAGAAACTACTTCTAACTACTTCTAAAACTAAACTATGACTAATGATGACAAGTATGTTGATTCTCCTTCAATCTTTGGCTTAAATAGCATCATAAATAAGTTGGATTGGGCCCACAAGGCTTCTAAAATCGCTGAGAACGAGTTGTATTAAGTGGATCATGTGCCACCATCGGCGCGTCTGCGTACCGTGCGCGTGTGCGCCCCTATGCACAATGCAAATATGGCAAATCTTATATCGTTTCGAAGCCCCGGATGTTAGCTTTCCAACCCAACTGAAAACGCATCATTTGGACATCTGTAGCTCAAGTTATGGTCGATTAAGCGCAAAGAGGTCGGCTTGACAGCTTTTGCGATTCCTACATTTCTTCATGAGTTCTTCATTTTTACATGCTTTTCCTTCATTCCCTTGATCCAATCTTTGCCTCCTAAATCTGAAATCACTTAACAAACATATCAAGGCATCTAATGGAATCAAGGTGAATTAATTTAGCTGTTTTAAGACCTAAAAAGCATGTTTTCACTCTTAAGTACAATTAAAGGAGAAGTTATAAAATCATGCTATTTCAATGGATAAATGTGGGTAAAAGGTTATAAAATCCCCTAAATCAAGCACAAGATAAACCCTACAATTGGGGTTTATCAACCTCCCCACACTTAAACCAAGCATGTCCTCATGCTTAAACCAAGAGAAAGCAAAGGGCATCAACATTTATTCAATGGAAACTAACTAAATGCAATCTACCTATATACAACTATCTAAATGAATGCAATTGCTTGGTCAAAATAAATTAATTCCCAAGAAGCATATATGCCCAAGGCCTAGGACTAGCAAGTCTAATCCACAATTGAATTGAGTTATTAAATGTTTTTACAAACTTGCATGAAGAGATGATCGTAGGTGAAAACATGTAATTGAACATCAAATCCTCACCGGATGTATTTACACTCTATTCGCTCAAGTGTTTAGGGTTGATTCTCTCAATTCTCCCCTAATCATGCTTTCCAAGATTTGTTCTTCTTCTAACAATCAACATATATTTCATGCATGCATACATCTATCATGAGGTCTTTTCTTTAGGTTGTAATGGGGTTAGGGTCAAGGTATGATGCATATATGGTTAAGTGAGCTTGAAATTTGAATCTTTGATAAGTTTAAACTTTCCACTTAACCTATGACATCCTATACAATTAAATTCTAACCTAACTACCCATTTTTCTCACTTTTTCACATACTCATGCATTTTCTTTTCATTTCACAACACATATGCATTGATTTTATTGGGGCATTTTGTCCCCTTTTTATTTCTTTCTTTTTCTTTGTTTTTTTCTTTTTCTATTTTTTTCTTTTCTTTTCCATATTATTTTTCTTTTTCTTTTCTTTTTCTTTTGTTCTTTTCATTTTTTTTCTATATACAAGAGCATCAATGCATAAGGTTTTACATTTGATCAATACATGAGTATGTACCCAATTCCCAATATTTTCAATAACAATACAAAACTACCCTTTTATTCACCCAATGTCCCAAGATTCCCACACTTGAATGATACTCACACACACTAGCCTAAGCTAATCAAAGATCCAAATTAAGGACATTTTTTATTTTTCTCTTTAGGGCTTGTAATGTGCTAAATTAAGAACAAAATGGGTTAATTGTAGGCTCAAATTGGCTAACAAAGAAATATAAAAGATTGGCTATATGGGTAAGTGAGATAATGAAATGATGGCCTCAATTATATAAATGCATGAATACACAAAATAATAAACATAAAGAATCAAACAAATCAAGGATTACAATCATAGAAAGAGAATAATGCACACAAGAAGGAAAATAAGTGGTTATAAGATGTAACCACACCATTAGCCTCAAATCTCACTTGCTTGTGTTCTTAGCTCAAAACATGATCCACAATATATATAATTCAAGCAAGTTCTATGAAAAGTTTTCACTCAAATCAATTGAGATGCCCTATAGATAATTTTTTCGAAAAATTTCATTATTTTGACTAAGCTTATTGTGTATACATATGCAAAAAATAAGAAAATGCAAGTAAAAATCCTAAAATCCTAAGATGAAATGCAAAAGTGTTGGAATTAGAAACTTGTCACCCAAAATCGCCGACCAGTCGGACGACCTCCCCACACTTAAAAGACGGTGCATTCAAAGATGAGTAATTAAGGGGGTACGACGACTCTCCGGATTGCTAACTTCAGCTGGTAGGTCAACCAGTGTTGCGTGTTCTTTCTCTTGCTTCCGTGTTTACTTGTGGTGCATCCATCATGAAAAATAAAAATACAACACCATAAGATGAGAAGATATAAAAGCAAGGAAGCAAACATTGTTAGAATGAGGTAATAATCACTAGAATTGAGTGAGTGAATTAGTGTGACATTAATGACAAATAAGTGTGTGAATTCTAAATTGTGCGGTTTAGAACACACATTAGCATAAAAGTTATGTCACAAAAGAAGCACGCACTTCACTCATTCTAGTGTGCTTGAAATACTTTAAGTGAACTTGTGATGTAAAACAAGCATTAAAGAGGCATGAAAGCATTCAAGCGAAAAAACATATGGATGCATATAATCATGAAACACAATGCATTAAGGTAAATACTCAACATCCATCAAGAAATTGCCCACTCAAAGAGAGAGTTCAAATCACATGGTGGCTAGCTACAACATGCAATTCAAAAGAGAGTCACAAGCTTGAAGGCAATTCTCATCACTTGGTATTTTTCAAAAGGTAAGCATGAAAAACTCAAAAACCAAGTAGCAAAATATAACCTAAATCATAGAATCCAATAAAGATTATAAATATAATGATGTTAAGAAAACATCCCTTTTTAATACTCAGCAGCAATTAATGGTAAACAAGAATAACAATCCAACACTTACAATGAAAAAGAGAAAATGAAATGAAAACTGACTAAAACTAACTAATCAACTAACTAACTAACTAATTAGTTAACTAAAAGAAATGGTTATCAATGGTGTTTGGAAGTTTTGAATGACGGGTAGGAGAAGGGAAGAAGAAAGGAGAAGGAAAGAAATGGAAAGAAGAGGGGAAAAAGAATGTGTGAAATAAGGGCATCCGTGCGTACGCACGCATGGCGTGCGCGCGCGGATGGTGGTTTAGAATTTCACTAATGAAATCTCGTTGTAAAGTATAGTTTCTAACATACAAAAGATTATTCGTCACTAGTACAGACCCCTAAAATTTATAAACCGAAGTATTGAACCTCGGGTCGTTCTCCCTAGGAATTACAATAAAGTGTCTTGTTATTGGTTATGAGTTATTTTTGGGGTTTTTGATAAGAGACATGAAAGATAAATGGAAAAAAAGTAAACTAATAGCTAAAAAGGTCTTGGCAATGGTTGGTGGTCAATGATCTCTATCCTAATCACTAATCACAATATGAGAATTAGCAATGATTGATCCCATTAAGTCATCCTCTAACTTAGTAAAGGAAAGTCAAATGAGTTATATCAATCCTAGTCCATAGGTCCTAACTCTCCACTAACTCAATTAGTGAGAACTAGAGTCAATGGCTCCCAATCATCAATCACTTGGACATTAGTAACTCAAGAGTTCCTAAGTTACCTTTCCAAGCCAAGAGTATAAAATTCTACTCTAAAATCCAACCAAGCATTTCATCAAACACTTGGAATGCATAAAAGGAAAGCATAGTAAATCAACAACAAGAACAATATCTAACAACAACTAATTGCAAAGAATTAACAACAACAAATCAAATGAACACAATTATTATGAATTACCTTGAATTGAATTAAAAGAAAGTAGAAGGAACAAAAGTAGATCTACAACAAAACACAAGAACAACATAAAAGAGATTACAACAAAAGAGTAGAAGAATGATGAATGTAACAACAAAGAATTGAGAAGTAGAAGAAGATGAAAGCAAAGATTAAGACCTAGATCTAAGAACTAAACCTAATCCTAATCCTAGAGAGAAGTGAGAGATTCTCTCTCTAGAAACTACTTCTAACTACTTCTAAAACTAAACTATGACTAATGATGACAAGTATGTTGATTCTCCTTCAATCTTTGGCTTAAATAGCATCAGAAATGAGTTGGATTGGGCCCACAAGGCTTCTAAAATCGCTGGCCACGAGTTGTATTAAGTGGATCATGTGCCACCATCAGTGCGTCCACATACCGTGCACGTGCGCACCACTATGCGCGATGCAAATATGACAAATCTTATATCGTTTCGAAGCCCCGGATGTTAGCTTTCCAACCCAACTAGAATTGCATCATTTGGACCTTTTTAGCTCAAGTTATGGTCGATTAAGTGCGAAGAGGTTGGTTTGACAGCTTTTGCGATTCCTACATTTCTTCATGAGTTCTCCATTTTTACATGATTTTCCTTCATTCCCTTGATCCAATCTTTGCCTCCTAAATCTGAAATAACTTAACAAACATATCAAGACATCTAATGGAATCAAGGTGAATTAAATTTAGATGTTTTGAGACATAAAAAGCATGTTTTCACTCTTAAGCACAATTAAAGGAGAAGTTATAAAACCATGCTATTTCAATGGATAAATGTGGGTAAAAGGTTATAAAATCCCCTAAATCAAGCACAAGATAAACCCTACAAATGGGGTTTATCAGTTACTATTTTTTTTATATATGTATATGTGTGTGTGTGTGTGTGTGTGTGTGTGCGCGCGCGCGTGCGTGCGCGGGTGTGTGTGCGTGTGTGTGGATACGTTATATCTCCATTGCATAGATTATGTTATGTCCCTCTTAGAGGTTGATTTGGAGAAACAGGTTCTGGAAGATGTCTTTTGGGCTTTTTGGGTTTATTTTGTATATATTTATGTAAATATTCTCTAGCTAACCTTGACTTCACAGGTTGAGCCTAGAGCTTGAATATTTGTATCTTTGACACTCCCTTTTTATTATTTATATACATATATCTTACGTTTCTTCATATACAAATGTTTCGTTGACGTGAGTGTTACGACTTTTGTTTTTATACTTTCCTTCAAAGGCTCCTCGTTATAAAATTTCTTTCAACTATTATTATATATTTTTACTTTTAGAGGACTTAATACCTTGCCACCTCAATTTTATGACTTAAGCATTAGACTTTGTCTAGTAGGGTATTACAAACTTAACACTAAAAATCTAAACAAAGGAAGCACTAGTGAAGAGGAGGTCGAAATATGAGATATTGTTATCGAGATGGATTCTGAGTCGGTGTCAGAATAGGAATAGACGAACCAATAGTCTGAGTAGTCTAAATAGGTTAAAGGAATTCTGTTTCAGCATAAACTAGGTGAACCAATTCTTGATAAGAGGGATTGTCGATATTATTGACCTGTCCGAGATTCCTTCGACTGTAATATATTATAAAAATAAAAATTGCAAGTATAAGTAAAATTTTTGAGTTATGATAGACATCATTAAGTATATACCTTTGAGGATGCCGGTCGAACTTTTTGAAGCTTTGGTTTTTCAGCTCTTGTAGAGTATCAATAGAACTACGCTTCTTTGAGGTAAGGGATGAACCACTCGACCTTCCTCTACTCTAACCTCTTCTATGTCTGGTATTTTTCTTAGGTGCTGCCTCCTCATCAGTATCCTAGTTTTTCTCAACTGGTTGTAGATCAGTAGCAACTTAAGTGTTAGGTTTCTATCGTGTAGCTGGTGAAATTAAAAGATAAGGTGAGTCGAGTATTGAAATGATGCCTGAAGAAGTACTAAGTACTTGAAACGAAATTAAAGATTTCTTTTATATACTAACCTTTGCCTTTCTTCGAAAGAGCTTGATCGACAGATGTACAATGAGAAAAAAATACTTTGACCATCATTCATCAAAGTTAGGAATCGATAAGAAACAATGATTGATATTTAGATACTGGTATTGAGTCGACATCCTTTGGTGGTTCATCTTTAGCACCTTGTCGAATTCTTTTGTCTCCAACACCTTATAATGAATCATTTGAGCTTTAGGGTCAAAAAATAGAGGATAAGGTAAAGGCTTGGGCTAAGCCAAACTGTCGGGCTACATACTGGGGAGAATAAATGATTAACTTCTTTTTAAGAGTCCAGGATGATTCATGAGGTAAGCTAACAGGGAGGATTTGAGGAGTTAAGATTCTAGCCCATATATCATCGACTATTACTTGATTCTCTAGTTAAGAGCTAGTGAAAGAGTTAAGGCATAAAACAGAACTGGGTCAAAATGAGAATGGGTTTGGAAAATAAGAAACTTTGTGGTCTTCTTTCATGTCGAACAAAGTCCTAACAAAATGTCGAAAGGCACTAATGGGAGACATGGTCTTTGGTCTCATCCAAAAAAGTTAGGAAAGATGAATACCTTCGATTAGAGTGTTGAAAATTTTAGAATCAGAAGCTGTGAGTCAAGCTTCAAGAATATCTTTAAACTACAAATTTACTATCCAGAGGGGATCAAAAGGGTTAATTGAAGGATCCCCTTGTCGAATTTTACCAACAATCAAAGAAACTGTTTCATAAAGCTGACTCAGAATCAAAGTAGGAAGGTCGATGAGTTTTTTGTGATGAAGCATAATGACCAGGGACAAGTAGTTCTTTTGAATTTAGACTGATATCAAATATAAGTCAAAGGAGTTTAGCCAAAGTAAGAGGAAAGCTACATCAGATGCGGAGCTAGAAATTTTTTTTTGGAGGGACCAACATGAAAAATATAAGTTAAGAAGAAAGGAAAATTAAAGATTAAAAAAGAACTAAACTAAAAAATTGAAACTTATACATACATATTATTTATTTTGGGGGGGCATTGCCCCCTTCTCTATAACGTGGCTCCGCCACTGAGCTACATGCTCACTATCAGAAACAGGGTTGTCATTGGAACCCATGTTATTTTGAATGAAACTCAATATGGAGTTTGAGTCAAAATTAATGGCAAAATCATCCTCAAGATAATTGGTCGACCATGATACGAATTCACCATCAAGTGATATGCCGGTCAAGGTCGAAATGTCCATCAGAGTCTGACTCATCATTCCATAATAAAAATGAAAGTTATTAATGACAAGGCACCAAAAACACAAACTAGCCCCCTAGTAAAGAAGCAATGTAAGAAAGGTCAAAGGTAGCTAATTCTAAGACATGATCAATATTCAAATATTTCCAAATCAGTTTATACACAGGTGCAAGTCGAGACATTCAGATCGAAAAAAGGTGACTCAAATTTCTAGGGGGAGCAGTTCTAAAGATTCAACTAATAAAATATGAAGCATTGACATTCTTGCAGAAAATTAATGATAAATGCTTTGGGAGTGATAAAAAGAAAGAAGAAATAGAATCAATTTGTTCTTGGGTTGCAATACTCCATTAATTGAAAATAATAGAAATTTCTGGCGACGCCAGAGATCAGAGGTCTCTGCATTTGGATTTGGGGCTCTGAAAGCTCTATCTTCATTGTAGAACTGTGCCACTTCAACCACTAATGGGAGAAGGGGAATGACTTTATCACCTTTTTCGTGAGAATGAGAAGCAGTAACCATGGTTGCAAAAGAAGAGGAAGTGGTAGTAAAAGCCGGCGTAGAGCTTGAGTGAGGAATGGACTAGGAAGCCATGCAAGATACGTCAATCAAAGAGAAAAGAGATTAGAATTTTTGAAGGACAAGGTTTTGATTGCAATAGTAACGATGGAGTGAGGAGTACTTTATTCAAGAAACGGCTCATTAAAGCTCAGGGAACGTTATGTATTTCGAGAAAAGCGCGCGTCATTATGATGCGTAACTATCCTTTCAAATTTTGAGAATTCAAAAAGGTTGCACATGTTCGGCACAAGGAATATTAAAATTTGTAGTTTTTAACAAATAACAAGTTTTAAAGGGGCAATTTGTTAGTACAAAAATAAATTTTTCTCTACAAGAAGGCATTTTGACTACCAATGATTTCGACTATAGAAGCAAAAATGGCCAAGTTGAAGTCGAAGAAAGATAGTATGAAGAACGTCGAAGACAAAATTGAAATGTAGTTAGTGCCTGTCCTTGAGCATCAAGACTTGCTGCTCGACCTTCAAGTTAAGTGGAGTACATGGGTGCGATATTTAAGGAACAAGTTGAAGAAAATGTGAGACTTGAAGACCAAAAAAGACTTGGGTGACAAAATTTGGGGGTAAACATTCTTTATAGTTAAGACAATGTCATGGCTGAGAAAAATAAGAGAAGATAGTGGACAATATGTTCCATGACAATACCATCTCCATGGCCTATAAATAATAGAAACTCATAAGAGTTTCGAGACTTCAATCAACAACACTAGATCATCATCCAAATCTATAAAAACTTTCCAGTTTTAATGATGCAAAAAAAGAACATAGAATACAAGTGCATAAGTGTTAGAAGTTAACTGTATTACTTTATTTTAATTTATTTATGTTTGATTTATTTCTCCTTTCAGTTCTTTTCATTTTGTCATTATTCTATTTTTTTTTTACAATTCAATTTTATGTTCATTGATTTAAAACTTTTCTCTGTTCATTTATTTATTTATTCATTTTATCTTGTTCAATATAAAATTATTATTAGTAATTTTAACGCAAGTTATTTTGACATTATTGTTAAATAATTTTTGGGTTGAATTTATTCTTTTTCAAAAAATTATATATGCTTTTTAAATTAAGATTGTGATATAAATTCGATTCGACATTCTTATCGAACAATACTAAAATTCGAGTGAAACAACCCTAAAATTATATTTATATATAGGGAAGTTGAAAAAAAAAAAAACAAATGAATTGAAAAATGGAAAGGAAATCTTAGACGACCCGACCACAAAATCTCCCGCAAGCGAGTCCCAGCAGACTTTACTTTGAAAAAGTCCCACACGCGGAATCAGAAAAACCTTTTTAATTAGTGCGCAGTCTTATGTAATCCTTAAATAATTGTTGTATCTGTATGTTTTCTCGGGTAATAAATTAAACTTGGTTAGTGCTCAAAATAAATCGTGAACCATTTCAAATAATTAACTTGGTTTCTGAAATGCTACCGAAAAAATTTTGGTTTCTGAAATATTAAACTAGTCCTTTCTATTATTAAAAGATACAACTAAAAATTTTGTTAGTTATGTTTTCTTAGGTCAAACTATCAAAATAGACAAAAATCTCTAAAATATACTAACAGTAAATTCATGGATATTTAAAAATGAAACAGAAATAATAAAAAATTAATTTTATTTTAAGTAATAAATTACTTTTGTATATATTTAATAGATAACTAATATATTTGATATTATTTTTTGTAGAATTATTTGCATAATTATTTAAAAAAATGTATATAAAAAATTAGAGAAAAACTTAATCTTATACTTTTTAATTTTCAAAATATTTTAGTCATTGACGGAACAAACAATACAAAAATACTAAATTTTAAGATAAAAAAATCTCATTTTTTCGTAATGCTTTTAAAAAATTGTTCCAAACTCTAATCTCTAAATTCTTATTTTAGTGTATATATATATATATTTGTCACAATTTTAAATCTTCCAAAATTTTTGTCATTTGTATTTTTCGTGATTTTTCTAGTAGTTTATTTATTTATTTCTTTTATTTCCAATATTTCCTTCCAAATTCTCTACCCAACAGGAGAGAAAAGCATCCCAACAATTTACGTCAACCAAAAGACTGGCAACGCAATTAATAGAAATTAATTTTAAAATGAATAAAAAAGTGGTATAATTTATCTTTATGAATCATGGTGTGGATACAGAAATGTAGAGTTGTTCTCTGATCTTTGGTATCTTTAGTTATTTTATATATTTTTTTAGTAGTTTTTTATTATTTAAATTAAAATTTTTTAATATTTTTATGTTTTAAATAAAATTTTCATAACTAATCATAAATTTGGAGTTGTTTTAGAATTATTGTGAATTCAGGTTATTTTTTAAAAAAAATTTACAAGTAAAGAGTAATTTGTAAAAACTATCAATTCTAACATCTCTATATTAAAATAATCATAACTTAACATATAGAGGTCCAAATGAAGCAGTTTCAGTG
This sequence comes from Arachis duranensis, assembly GCF_000817695.3. Classification (NCBI taxonomy): domain Eukaryota; kingdom Viridiplantae; phylum Streptophyta; class Magnoliopsida; order Fabales; family Fabaceae; genus Arachis; species Arachis duranensis. The sequence goes on from NC_029778.3 coordinate 61,525,324, forward strand.
AAGTTAGAAAGCTAACATTCAGAGCTTCATAATGATATACATATGTCTATAATAAATGTTTAGTATGAGCTGCCCCTAGTACCCAACCACCAACGTTCAGATTTTGCACCCAACACTCAACACCCAAAATTCTAAATCCAGTGCCAAGTCCATTCCTCCTTTTAGGAAGTTCTAAAATTCAACCGAAAGATTCAAGATTTAAATGATTAATTGTCATTAATTTCTTCTAAAAAGATAAGATTTAGTTTTGGTTTTAGTTTTAGTTAGAATTTGAATTATTGTTATTAATTATCTTATTCTTCTTAAAGATATGATAAGATTTAGTTTTTGAACTTGAATTTTAAGTAAAAGTAGAATATAAATAAATGAATTTACGTGTACACAGGGAGGATATTCAGATCTTAATCCAAGATCTCACACTTTCATCTTCTTTTTTTGCTTTGTTTTTAATTCACTATGAGTAACTAATTCCTCCTCTGTTAAAGGTTTAGAGCTTTATTTAATTTTTATAGATTAATAATACAAGTGTTTTCTTTGTTTTAATTCTTGCTTCTTTATTTTTTCAAGTTTGAGTTCCGTTTTTCATTATTAATAATGGTTAGAAGTATTGAAAAATATTCTAATTCTGTCTTGAATTTTGGTATTATTTTAGAAAAAATAATTTCGGAATTAGCTTGAAACTCATCTCATAATCTTCAATTATTTAGAACTAGTCTTTGAATACGTGACATATAATTCATCTAGGGATAGTTTTTAAATATTGTGTGGTTTTAAATCGAAACCGTTCTTAATCTCTCTTCTTAATTAGTTGGCCAAAGAAATTGGTGACTAATTAGGTTTAGAGAAATTAAATTGTCAATAAATTGAAATTTAATTATAAATAATTTATTGTGAAATAAAAGATTTTTGTATGAGTCAAAGTAAGAAAACACAAGTATTACTTTTTTTAAGAATTAAACATCTTTAAAGCCTTTAACAATATACTTCACATCCTTGATTACTTCTCTAAAAATTCTAAGTCTTCTCTTATTCATTTTATAATCATCTTAATTGTTAATTTTTCTACTTCAAAATCCACAATTCTCTTGCCAAAAATTTCATTGATCTAATTAGGAGTTTAACTAGACATTACTTGTTTTAATTTTTTAATCCTCATGAGATTAATATCTATTTACTGTAGTATTATTTAATGCGATTTAGTACACTTGCCAATTTATAAGCGTATCAATTTTGGTTCATCATTCTCTCACAGATATGCCAAATACAGGTTAAAATTTATAGATAGAACAAGACAAAAAAAAAGGACATGCAAAATGTAGATTGTGCTTTGTAATAGAAGAATCAACATGCATTGAAGAGAGATAAAAGATGTCACAATGGAAGAGAAAAGTTCTGCTACTTTGATTGCTTGTTGCATTGGAGCCACCAAAATGCAGCTTGTGTTTTGTAGTTTTCAGATAAAATAAAATTTGTCTTTTGTAAGATTGTGTTTGTTTATAAATACGAAATATTGAAATAGGGACATAGAAATGTAAAATTATGTTTGGAAGATAAGACATAAAAAGAGACATTGTATTTAGAGATATTATATTAGTGTATTCTGTATTCATTTTGATAAGGATAACACAGAAGTACAAATAAAAAATACAACTTATTTTTTATTTTTTATTTTTGTTATTTTTATTAATTTTTTATAATTATATATTTTTAAAATTTTTTTAATAAAAAAAATGAGAATAAATTGAATTTTTATAATTTATTTTATATTATCACTAAACAAAATTAAAAAATATTAATTTTTATATTTCTATTATTTTTTATTTTTTGTTTTTAGTGTCTTGTTTTATCTTGTTCTCAAAATTAAATACGATCTAAGTGTGTAAAGACTTGCATGTTTGGTCCATATGAACGAGAGAACAAGTTTTCTCTTTATATAACTCACTTCATTTACGTTTTGTGCAAGAGACAAAAAATGAGAGAAAATAGGGATATTAGTAGTTTATTGAGTAATATTTATTTTTTATATATAAATATTTGATATAATATATTTAATTTTATTATCTTTTTCATATGAAAATAAAGTAATAATATAAATATCTATTTTTATTAATTATAATATACAGTTAAAATCTTTTTAGCCGCTAAAAAAAATAATTTTAATAATAAATTTTAATCTAATAAAATTCAAAAACAAAAGATAATAGGTCGGCAATAAACAGTGCCACTTGAGGAGAGATTGAGAATGAAAAGAAATTAAAAAAAAAAGTGGCAAGAGAAGAAACGAGAATGAAAAACGAAGAAAGAAAAGGAGAAAGAAGGAAAAAAAAAAGAAAGAACTAATGCTACAAAATTTTAATATAAATATATTATTTTAAACAATTTTTTTGATTATCGTATATATTATTATAATTATTTATGTACTATTCATACTTTATTTTCTTGGATCTAATTATTTTATGTGTTGCCGCTTTTTATA
>NC_029778.3:61527947-61560116 GCF_000817695.3 Arachis duranensis
TTTTGATTGATGTGTTTTAATTTCTACTTTGTTGTCACAATGTTATGAGATATACTAAGAGATAAATTTTTTTTAAAAAGACCTGTTATATGTACGTAAGACAAGCCGATAAAAAAAATCATATATGACATATTTATATTGTATTAAATTAAAAAACAGTTTTATATGATTGTGATAGCTACAATATTTTTCGCAACGAACGGTTAAACATAAGTAAAAAATTGTTATATCTATTGAGAATTTTAAATTCTCATTATATCTATGTACATATATGTGATTTCAAATCAAACTTAGTAAGAACTTGTGAAAGGCGGATTATTTTAAGTTTGTCTATTCTACAAGATTGTTTATAAATAACATGTAGATTTTTATAACTACATTTACAAAGTATGTTACATTTGTGGCCGAAAGTTTGTATCTGATTTAATTATCGTATTCACATAATTATGATAAAATATTATATCTCATTCTAAATTTATAGAGATAAGTACTATTTTGTCTCTAAAATTTAGAGTCAAAATTAAATTTGTCCTCAATATTATTTTGAATTTAAAATCATTTTTAATAAAGAGGGGGGACAATTTTAATACTAAATAAAATATTAAAGATGATTTTAAATTCAAAATAACGTTAAAGACGAATTTGATTTTAATCCTAAACTTTAGGAATCAAAATAGTTATTATCCCTAAATTTATATAATAAATTTCTATTCCAAAAAAAATATTGCATATTGAGATCGAGAAGAGGGTAGAGATATCAAATTCGTGTGTAGGAAGGGTGTAATTTTTTTTGGTGCAATATTAATTTTATTAAAATGGTTCAAGATTTTATATTAGCTAACGAACATATTATTGCACGTCTACATAAACCTCAATGTGTAAGTATGTGTCTATTTTATTCATAAATAATTTTATTTGTTTGTTATTGTTATTATATTTATTATGATATTCGTATTATATGTTGTTATTATTATTAATATTATTATTATTATTATTATACTTTCATTTTATTATTGTTGTTGTTATTGTTGTTGTTGTTGTTGTTGTTGCCGTCAACTACAGGCTACCAGAACTTTGTTACTATAGACAACTTGATTTACCAAAAACCTACGATGAGATTATTGTAGTCACATTGGCAACAACCGGATTCTTTCACGTCTCATGAATAAGAGAAGTGAAAGGACACTCTTGATAAACTCCATTTTTAGGGTTTATCTTGTGCTAAATTTAGTGGATTTTATTCATTATTCTCACACTTATGCATGTAATTCGCATGTTTTACATTTTTCTTTCTAATTTTGTACTATGATTGAAAACATGCTTCCTTGGCCTTAATTTTGCTAATTTTAATTCTTCCTTATTACCATTCGATGCCGTGATATGTTTACTCAGTGTTTTCAGGGTTTATAGGGGCAGGAATGGCTTGGAGGATGGAAAGGAAGCATGCAAAAAGTGGAAGGAACACAAGAAAATGAAGTTTTGAGAAGTTGGTAGCGACGCGTAGACGCATACGCGTGACCAGGATTTTGTCAAGCGACGCGTACGCGTGGGCGACGCGTACGCGTGATAAAGCGTCACGTGCTGCAGATATCAGAACTCACTGGGGGCGATTTCTGGGCTCTGTTTGGCCTAGTTCCAAGCCCGAAAACACATATTAGAGGTTATAGAGTGGGAGAATCAGGGTGTCACTTCTCATTCACATAATTTTAGGTTTTAGATGTAGTTTCTAGAGAGAGAGAGACTCTCTCCTCTCTCTAGGTTTTAGATTTTTAGTTTTATTTCTTCCCCAATTCAGATTTCCATGTTGCTTTAATTTAGTTTCTCTTCTATATTCTATTATTCTAGTACTTTAGTTATCTATTTCCCTTTATGATTTCTTTATTTTGCTAATTTGGTTTAAGAATTCTTCATGTTAGATTCAATTTCTTATTAATGCAATTTGAGATATTTCATGTTTATTGCTTCTCTCTTCATTTGTTATTGTTGTCTTGCAATTGGGTATCTTAGATTTTATTATCTCTTATTATTTTTCTATGTTTTTATTTTGTGCCTTCCAAATATTTGATAAAATGCTTGGAAGGATTTTAATTTAGGTTTTTATGTTCTTAACTTGGATTTATTTTTTAGAGACTCTTGAGTTATCAAAAGTCTTTTGTTGATTGGTAATTGAGACTTGCTAGTTAGCTTAGACTTCACTAAATCTAGTCTTAGATTAGGACTTGTGAACCTAAGTTGATTTTACTCACTTGACTTACCTTCATTGTTAGAGGTTAACTAAGTAAAAGTAAAAGGCAATTACCATCACAATTGATGACGATAATAAGGATAGGATTTCTAACTCTTAATCCTTACTAAGAGCTTTATTATTTATTAGTTTATCTTATTGCCATTTTTACTTTCTTGTTTTTCACTACAAAACCCAAAAATATACTTTTCCATAACCAATAATAACCATACTTTCTTGCAATTCCTTGAGAGACGACGCGAGGTTTAATACTTCGGTTAATTTTATTTGGTTTGATTAAGTGACAAACATATTAAATTTGATTGAGGTTGAATTGTCGGTTTAGAATTATACTTGCAACGTGATTATTTTTGTGAAAAATATTTACCGATAATTTTTTGTCAACAACAGGCTACCATAACTTTGTTGTTATAGACAACTTGATTTACCAAAAACCTACAATGAGATTACTGTAGTCGCACTGGCAACAACCGAATTCTTTCACGTCTCATGAATAAGAGAAGTGAAAGGACACTCTACATTGTTGCTTGCTCTTGTGAAAAAATGGAGGTTGTAAACACACACATTTCACTTTCCAATTGGAAAAGTTACTATTATCCCAGATGATGTGCTACATATTTTTTGCCTGCTGCTTAATGGAGAACCCGTGACATCGAACTGCAGTCATTCGTTCTTAGTAGACAACTACATAGCAGTTTTTGGTAAGTAGACCAGTTCACACGATCACACATTAAGGAAGGTAAATCTAGCATAGGTTAGGAAATGCAAAGAAATGGAGCCATTAAAGACCCAAAAATTTATCAAGAAATATGTCTGGTGTCACATATTCTGCTTGTTCAGAACTATGGTGTTCCTCGACAAGTTGTTCAATTCGGTTGACTTGAAGTTTTTACCTCTATTTCGACAATTCCATCATATTCGTAATTACAATCAAGAGCAACATATCTGATACATCTATATAGATCGTTGTACCGTGCATCACGATATAACTGAGGGTCATCCATACTTTCTACAAATAGAGTGGTCCACCAAAGAAATACACTTTATCTCCGATTGTAAAGATGGTGAAGAAAGAAAAGAAGTTTGTGAGGTCCAAATTAGGAAAGAAATAGACTACTAGAGTTTCTTATTTGCATTTAGTTCTTTAGGTGTTGCAGGTCATTTTTATTTTTATTACTTGTACTCATTTTTACTTTTTTGTTATATTTTCTATTTATTTTTGGCTTGTCCAGTATTTATTTATTTTTGGCTTGTCCAGTATTTATTTTTCTTTATGTTGTGTTTTTTAATTTACTTTTTGTTATGTCTTATATTTTTTATATTGTAACACTCATTTTCTTCTACGGGTCAACTAAGAATATTTATCATAAACAAAAATAAATACGTAAATACAAATAATACATAGGTCGATATACAAAAATAAAAAGAATAATATAAAAGATTGAAAAAAATATGTCAATACATAAAAGATTGCACATGCATAAATACATAAAAAAAGTAATATAAAAAGATGAAAAATACACTATAAATCCTATTGACGTTCACTAGAAATCGGACCAGTGCACTGAGGACATCAATTATGGCTATGACCTTCTCATCTGCATAGAGTACCCCGACGAGGAGCGCACATGTCTTGTGAATCCATTTCATTTAAGTAGTGGGCTGACTTTGTTCGTTTTTTATCCGTGCGCCTCAAAGTCCAATTGGCGATGATCTTTGGACCATCATATGTTGGTCACCTATCTAGGTTGCCTATTGGTACAAACTCCCCTCTGTAAACCTTGCGAATTTTTGAATCTTGTATACATCGTCATTTACATATACTTGCCAATCAATATGCTGGTTGCCATAACATGTAAGCATGTGGCAACATGAAAGTCGCTCTCTTTGGAAATGACAACAGTTACAAACTCATTGCGCAGGTTTAACAGTGTACATCGAACCATCAGGCATTTCATGATTTTCAAACACCTCATTGCGCCTGCGATTGACAACTATGTTTCCTGCATGATGAAAATTTTTTTCAACTCGTTGAGTGGCAAACACTGAATAAGTGAATCCTTTGCGAATGCACACATGAGCCTCAACACTCTTTTGAGTAAACTATAACTGTAACACCCTATCACACAGAGCTTTACACCTAGAACGTAAATCAGAGGTGGCGAGGTGCTATGACCTCTAAAAGTAAAAATACATAATATAATATAACCGAAGAAAATCGTAACTAGGAGCCTTGAAAGAGAAGTTAATCAAAAACAAAATAGAAATCACATCACTCACGATCGGATCAACGCAGAAAGGTAGGTAAGGTCAAACGGAAAAGGATAACACACACACACGCACGCACGCACGCACGCACACACACAAGATCAGAGTTCCAAAGATACAATTAACAAGCTTTTGTCTCGATCCGCGAAGCAAAGACCGACCAGAGTATACATATACATATATATAACCCCAAAGAGTATCAGTCAACCTCTAGGAGGGACAAAATACAAAATATACAAGACGGAGAATCTATATATATAATGACCCGCAATTTTAAAAATATAAATATAAAGAAGTTATAATTCATTTTTTAAATTGGAGTTCCTTATTTTACAAAATTATTGTATTATAAGTAATTAAATTAATTTTATAAATATTTGAGTTCAATTAAATTCCGATTCTTATATATATTTTTATTATAATGAAATATTTTACATAATTAAAACTATAATTTTAGTAGTTTATAAATAATAAAAATTATATATATTTTAATTTGAGTAATTGATATTTTTAATTTAAGAATAAAGTTTAGTTAATAATATTATTATCGAGCTAGACATCCACCGATATGAGTAAATATCGGTAATCTTTGATAACTTTAGCATTGCTAATGCTTCACCGTATATCTTTTATTATTATGTTATTAATGTCATTTATACTAGTAACTCATATACATTATTACTTGTGTTTTAATATATCTAGTTTTCATAGTTATCCATTTAGGATATTTATAACTTGAATTGCTGACTCAATAGCTTAAAACCGTAATACCCAACCCCCCTAATGACACATATCCCCTAACTCACTATATAAACATCATCATCAGCCATTAATCTTCCTTTTTCACCACCGAAAGGAAGAAAAAAGATAGAGAGAGAGAACGTGAGAGTTCTTGGCACCTCCGAGCTTTCGAACTTGATTTTTTACGATCCATAACTCTAATAAAAAATCTAATCCGGTAAAATTGTTTGTATCCTTCTCCTCCTCTACACGTTAGCGTTACTTTTGTTTAATAGAAGTTGGCAGTGACGTAGCTCCCCTTCCCCTTGAGTTCGGCCAATTAGAGTTCTAGGAGGCACAGATGACTTCTGACGTTTTCTTCTTCAGCAACTCGGTCAAAAAACTTCTCCATAGCTTCGAGTATTTTGATTTTGTATGGAGGCAGAGTTTGGTAACTTTATAATACTTAAATGTGAATTTGATAAGTGAATGTTGATTTGGTTGATTATGAGTTTGAATGAGTTTATGTTGAATTATTATTGTTGCTTGTGATTCGTTAGTTTGGCTATGAGAAATAGCTTAGCTGTGGTTATTTTAATGATTTTGGGACTATTGTGATATGGTATTTTGAGAAAATTGATGAGATTTGGTAGTTGAAAGATTAAATTAAAAGCTGAGAAAAATCGACAACCAAAAAACTCGAAAAGAGAATAAAACACAAGTAATATTTTGAAAGAAAAGGGTAAGGGTTTCAATTTTAGTATAAGAGGAAGATTAGTATTTATACTTTATTTTGAAGGGTAATTTGTAAATTATATACGTTTTTGGGTATTTTGGGTAATAAATGAAGTACGGGAGTAAAAATGGGTATTTTATAAAAATCTAAGGTTGCTTTTATAAATATTGAGATAAGTGAGGGTTTCAAATATAATTTTATAAAATTATTGGGTTAAAAATGAAGTATTTAAAAGTTTGAAGTTTAAAACATAGATAATAAGAGTTTAGGAATAAAAGCATTACGAACCTAAGTTTTTAAGAAAAGATATAAATATTATTTATTTACCATTTAAATTATTCTATTTATATTATTATTAATATTTTATTACGAATATTAAATTAGTAGAGATATTATTAATAATATTATAAGTCAGAGAAGAGCAAACATAGTGATCTTAAAAGTTTTAGAGAATACAGACTTAATTAAAATACTATACAATTCTTTTTCATAAGACACTTAGGGAAATGCGAGGAAATAATGCGAAAATAAATGATATTATGGAATGATAGGAAAGAAAAGAAGAAGAAAGAAAAGAAATGGAAAAAAATATTAAAAGAATCTAAAAAACCTTTGCCACAGGAGAGCAGAGAGCAGGAATAAAAGAATGTGTTAACTAAAAGGATCTCTGTCACAGGAGAGCAGAGGGCAAAGATAAAGAGAAAGCTTTAAAAGACTGTCTGCCACAGAAGAGCATATGCGACCTTATTTGGGGCTTAGTGCCAAATGTATAGTAGGGACGCCCACACATTGAGAACTGTTTTCCAGATGTAAGCATATTGAAATATATTTAAAAGTCACACTGTATGGGGTATGGTTGTAAGACTTATATGCACACTGTATGCATCTGGAAAGCTATATCTGGGACTTGTACCCGGGTAATGTCAGGAGCGGGTAGGCAACCGACACATGAGCTCATGGCTTGCGATAGGAATAGACATGCATCATACTTGTTTGTACATATTTGTTTGTGAGTGTATTTCTTGTGATTGTGGGTGCGCTAAATGGCTGTTTGAATTCTGTATTCTATAATTACTGGATTGGATTGTCCTTTATTGACTATTATTACTGACCAAGTATATATAAAATGAACTTAACTAACTGCCCCGACCCTACTAAAAACTTCCCAGTTCTTACCCCCTTATTTCCACCCCTTTTAGCTACAGGTGCGAAGGTTTAGTGCGGAGCTACAGAAGCATAAAAAATTATGTTCACAAGTTGGGTTGTTAAAATTTATTTTTCCCTCGTCGTTTATTATTTCGGTTTTTAGAGGGGTAGGATTTGTTTTGAGAATCTTGAAATAAGTCTATGTACTTAATGCTATGTGAATATATATACCTTTGTGGTTAAGTGGTTTAAAATAAAGAATCTTCGTTTTCTTAATTAAAGGTTTTGATTTGTATTAGCGAAGGCTCAATATTAAATAAAGATAGTATATAATAAAAAAGTTTAGAGGTAAGTAACGCCTGAGCTTTTGGTACGATCATGAGGTGCTAAAAGTTAGGGTGTTACAATATACATATATACATAAACAAAATACAAATCCTAAAACCCAAAATAGTTCTTTGCCTCCAAAGAGTCTTTAGAAAGCTCAGAGAGGTACCTCTTAACTTGCATCTGAAAATCAACAACACATATGGAATGAGAACTAGAGGTTCTCAGTATGGTAAAGGTGGCCACATAGATAATATATAAGGTCCCGAGAAAGCCAGAGGTATTCCTAGAACTCTGACACTCAGAATTAAACTAAAAGGAATAAACTAAATCGTAAATTTGGTAAAACTCTCTAAGGTGTTCAAGTCTCAATCTAACTCTAATTCTACAATTCACTTTCTATCTCATTAATCCCTAATCCTATAATCAACTTTCTGTCTCTTCCAATCTAATTGTACTTCAATCCTTCACTTTCTGTTTCCTCCAACCCTCCGAACCATCAGTGGAACAACCTTTAGCGTCACCTCCGCCAGCATGAGGGATCTCTCAATTGCAAAGACACACACGACAGACAAAGAAAACACAGATAGAATGTAGTTATAGTAGGTAGAACATATAGCAAATAGACATAGTTAATCAAGTAGACAAACTCAATTAATGCAAACTCAAACAAAATAGACAAATACATATGGATGTATGCTTGCCCTATGGTTGATAATATCATATGTCGGTTATATAGCCAAACCCGACATGTCCTAATAGCTAACCTTGGACAGAAACACCCATCGCGGAGCAAGTGGGACTGAGTCACAACCCCCTTGCTAATACTCGCTTAACCCAGAGCAAATGGAGTAACCACTACTACTGCTATTATCCACACGGGTGTTTACAAGCTCAACCCAGAGTAAGTGAAACAATCCACTACTGCTGTTACTACCCAAATATCACAATCACTGACCTGGAGCAAGTGGGACGAACCACAATCCTTTCTACTGCCCAAGTATCTCAATCACTGACCCGGAGCAAGTGGGACAAACCACAATCTTTATTACTGCCTAGGTATCACATTCAAAAATTCATTATCATTTTCGTTATCATTTCAATTCTTTCATATTCATTCAAAATTTCATAATCAAATTCAGTTTTTCATCATTCTTATTCCTCGTCTCATACCCAGAGCAAGTGGACAACGCCACTGCCTACTATCCGGTCACATATATCTCAATCATAGTCATTCATTCACAATATCATTCCAATTCATATCTCATTTAATTGTAAGTCATTACTACATTCGTCATCTTAATCAATCTCCTCTCACTCAATGTCACCAACACTTCATTAATTCTGTTATCACTTCGCAAAATCCTTTCCAAAGTTTCTACAATTGAAAAAACTAAAGATTTATCAACGCTAACACTAACAGAGTTAATAAGCTCATTAAACGCTTTTGAACAAAGATTGGCAAGTCGAGATGATGAAAATTCAATAGAAAATGCATTTCAGTCTAAACTCAATATAAAATCTTAGAATATAAATAAAAGAGGAGGAAAAAGACAAGAAAATTCTAGAAGTTCAAACACTTCTAGAAGAATAGAAAATAAAACTGAAGATAGGAGACAATGTTTTCCATGTGGCATATGCAAGAAAACTAAATACCTAGAAAGAATTGTTGGTATCATGGGAAACCATAGTGCCACAATTGTAAAAGGTTTGGGTATATGTAAAATCATCGTGTAAACTTCTTTGAAGAAAAGGAGGGAGAAGAGTGTCTTTTCTATGCATCATTACAAGAAGAAAGATGACATGTGGTATTTCGATAATGGTTGCAGTAACCACATGACAGGTGATCAAAGTCAATTCAGTGACATCAATAAATCTTTTGATCTGACATCAGACTTGGAGACAGAACAATTATGCAGGTGAGTGGTAAAGGTACAATCACTATCCACACCAAGATAGAAACTAAGAATATTTATGATGTTCTGTTAGTTCCTAAACTAGCACAGAATCTACTTAGTATTGGCCAAATGATGGAGAAAAGCTACGTATTACACTTTGAAGAAAACTCATGCACCATAAGTGAAAGAAAAACTAAAGGACTTCTAGCAATTGTCAAAATGAAAATCAGGAGCTTTCCACTCAAATGAAGCTATATCATAGAAACCGCATTAGAGGCACAAGAAGATATTTCATGGTTGTGGCATTGAAGATTTGACCATTTTCACTTTCAGGAATTAAAGCTACTACATTAAAAGTAACTAATGAGAGATCTACCAAGTATCATAAAGATTAATCAACCTTGCAAAGGATGCTTACTTAGCAAGCAACATCGTCAACCATTTTCTTCTGGAAGAGCTTGGCGATCCAAGGAGATACTTGAATTAGTTCACACTGACGTTTGTAGTCTGATGAAGACTCCATCAAACAATGACGACAGGTACTCTCTTCTACGTGAAAGATCATAGATTTTTGGCATCTTCAAGAAGTTCAAGCAACATGTGGAGAAGCAAAGTGGTCGTAGCATTAAGGTATTTCGTAGTGACAGAGAAACTGAATACACTTCCAAAAAATTTAATAAATTCTGCGAAGAAGAGGGTGTTGAGCGTCAACTTACAATGGGATATGCTCCTGAGAAAAATGGAGTATCTGAGAGAAAAAATAGAGCTATGATAGAAATAGCACGCTTGATTCTCAAGGAGAAAATTTTGCCAAACATTTTTTGGGCAAAAGCTATATACACAGCAGTATACCTACTAAATCGTTGTCCCCTAAGGCAATAGCAAATAAAACTCCAATCAAAATGGAGTGGACAAAAACCTTCTGCAAGGCCTCTAAGAGTCTTTAGATGCATATGTTATGTCAACATTCTCTCACAAAAAAGAAGCAAGCTCAACGAAAATACAGAGAAAAGAATCTTCCTTGAGTATAAACACAATCAAAAGGATACCGTGTGTATAACTTGCAAGCAAAGAAACTCACCATCAGCAGAGACATGTAGTTTGACGAAAATACTTCATGGAACTGGGAAGACAAAAAAATCGAGAAAGGAAGTATTAAAGTATCACAGCAACCACTTACAAGACTAGAAGAATAAGAACGTGAAGAAGCAAGTACAACTACTCCAACAGTAGAAACAACCATTGATTCTCCTCCAAGAAAAATTAAGTATCTACAAGACGTATATGAAACATGCAACTTTGCCAAGATCGAGCCTACAAGCTTTGTAGAAGCAGAAAAATAAGAATGGAGAAATGTCATGGAAGAAAAACTCAAGATGATTGAGAAGAACAACACATAGAATCAAATGTCATTGAGAAGATGTCATTGGAATCAAATGGGTGTACAAGACTAAACTTAATCCTGATGGATCCATTTAGAAGCATAAGGCAAGGCTCGTAGCTAAAGGATATGCACAAATTTCTGTGGGTAAACTACACAGAAACATTTGTACCTGTAGTTCGCGCTAGATACAATAAGAGCGTTCATTGCACTAGCCGCACAAAATCAATGAAAAATCTATCAATTAGATGTGAAATTTGCCTTTCTAAATGGAGAATTAGTGGAAGAAGTATATGTTGATCAACCACAAGAATTTGTTATAGAAGGACATGAAGACAAGGTGTTAAAGCTAAAGAAAGCACTCTATGGACGCAAGCAAGCTCCGCGAGCATGATACGGTCGAATTGACAAATATTTCACTGATCATGAATTCAGGAGGAGTAAAAATGAGCCTACACTCTACATCAAGACACAGAGTAATTCAAACACTCTCATAGTTTCCTTGTTTGTGGACGATCTTATCTACACAGAAAATAATAAGACTATGATCAAAGAATTCAAAGAAGAAATGAAGCAGATACTTGAGATGATTGGATTAGGGTTAATGCACTATTTTTTTGGCATTGAGGTAAACCAAAATAAAGACGAAATTTTTATCTCACAAAAGAAATACACTCAAAATTTGTTACAAAGATTTAAGATGAATAATTACAAAGTAATATCTTCTCTTCTAGTCCATAATGAGAAATTACAAAAGAAGATGGATCTGGCAGATCCTTTGCAATACAAAAGTCTCATTAGAAGGCTCATTTATCTAACTACCACAAGACCCAACATTATATATGCAACACATTTATTGGTAAGATTTATGCAAAAGTCAAGTTAAAAACACTGTGAAGCTAAAAACAGATCTTAAAATATCTTCAAAATACAAAGAATTATAGCATTCACTATAAATCTAGTGAAGATCTAAATTAATATTTTCTAATAAAAAAAATTTTATTTATAAAAGAACAAAATACCACTGATATTTTATAATAAAAAATATTATTTCAATTATTAAATCACAAAATTTTATAAATGTTTATAACAATATATAACATATAATTTGGTTCATCGTTGGAGATCTCACACCTAATAATTCAATATAAAAAGGAAAATGTTCTCAAGTTCAAATTGGAGTTGCGAGCAACAACTTTCTAATAAAAAAAAGAACGAAAAATAGAAGTTAAAGATGAACATTAATTGAGAAGCGCATGGGCATAAGGTAGTTACGTTGCAGCAGTGGTTCTGCCAAAAATGCCAATGCGTCCGATTGTAATGGGTCACGGTTCTGCAAGCGCACGCCTGAAATAATGCATGAATGAATAAAAAAAGCAATAAAGAGAAAAAAAAAAGCAAATATATTAATTTTAATATATATGTAACATAATAAAAAAATAAATATATAGATGAATATAAAAATTTTAAAAAATTTAAAAATTTATTATTTTTTATTATTAATATTTAAAAATATATTATTAAATTATTAACTAAAAAAATAAATTAATAACTTAAAAATAATAAATTCTTAGGGTACTTTAACATTTCTTTATCACACCTATTTCTATCTCTTGCGTCTGTTGTGGCTGCACGCACCTACAACATGATTTAATGGTAATCTGAGTGATGTGTACATAAGCCATGGTGTGCATTTATTGGGCGCATGCAATGCTGCACGCTTGGATGGATGGCTCGTCCTTCCATGAAAACTCACCTCTTCTCAGTCAAACTATGGCATATTTAATTAGTGCTTCCCTTCTTCTGCTTCCTTTCCAATTATACATTCTTATCATAATTAACCCTCTACCCAACTCTCACCATGCCGTGCAAAAGCAAATAATAAATAAGTAATTCAATAGAATTTAGTTGACTTTGATTCTTTTTTTTTATAATTTCTTTAAAGGGCATAGATTTAATATTTGAACTTCTATTATTTTATAGGTTATTTTAAAATTTAAAATGATACTATTATCTAATTGTTACTATTCAAACAAGTTCTAACAGTTAAGATGACTTAAAATATATAATTTCAAAAATTAAGGTAATATTCTTAGATATTTTGGATATAGACTATTTTTATTCAACAATATAAGTCCTTTAACTAATTTCATGATATTTTGCTGGATCCTTTTTACTTATATTTCTATTCTTCAATCATAATATACACATTAATTATATAATAATTTTTTAATTTAAATTAGCATAAATATTCTAAATATGTTTTAATTAAATGGTTTATAATAAATTTATATTATTTTTAGAAAAAAATTTTACAATTACTATTTGCAGTACAAATACTTTTAAAAAAAATAATACCATACAAGAAATGAAAAATGAATGGTAATGTTAATGGTATTAAAAGATAATAATGATAATAATAATGAGGATAAAGAAAGTGATAGTAGTGGGAGTAATAATTAGTTGTATTGTTAAAAATAATTTTGTGGAATTTAAAACTCTACATACTACAAATAAAAATTTTCATAAAATTAATTTTTATTATTATTTGATAGGTTTTTTAATAGAAAATTTGTATTATTTTAAAGTAATAAATATTTGAAACCGAAGTGTTTCTTTTTTTTTTTATAAGAGGTTGTGTTGTTCTTCGTAAAAATAAAAATAGAAAAATATTGGTCTTAAGTCTTTGTTTTTAATGTATGTTGAATTATGTTAAATTATGATATTATATGTTAAATTTTATTAAATTATATTATAATGTTGTGTTTAGTGTAATACATATATGAATATCCGCAAATATCCAATTTTAACAGGAAGTAATGATAGAAATGAGGCGAAGACACATGAGACATATTTTGAAATGGAGATGGAAAGTAGTACTTGTCCCACATGTATCCATTGTCACTTGAATATCGGATAACATAGGCTCTTTGTGTACGATATGATCACACAGACCAAAAGGGAGTGGATAGGATTTTGCAATCGCAGTAATGCACCCAATAAAAATGGAGACACGTTTGGACATGCGGGTTCTGCATAATAGCATCCATCACAGAAGAAGTGTAGCCGCAAGTAGCATGCATGCCACTACTTTCTACCCTGTGCTCATGCATATTTTTTCTTTCACACACCCACTTTTTGATTATACATAGTTGAATGAAATATGGTAAATTTGAAAATATGGAGACTTTGATTTCGCATCAGTGTGTGGCTTGGGAACATCAGCAGCACCAAAAAAGACAGAAGAAGTGGAAGTACTAATATAGTCCTAGATATCGAGCGGAACTTTGGGTATTTAAAGATGTTTTTGTTATTTTCAGTAATAGAGTTGCTCAAAACAATTCAATTAGTTCGTTGGGTGAAAAAACATTACACATTCTATCTTCTAAAATCATGTATTATGTATATGCACTCTTTGGTAGTACGTTAGATTTGTGTTGAGTATAAAATATCACGGATTCAAACTGTCATCTTTATTTCAAACTAATACTTATCATAGGAAAAGTCACATGGAATCAATTGGGACCGATTCAAATTAGAAATACATATATATCAATATTTATATATAGTATATGATATATGCAAGTAAAATGTATTGGAGTCACTTAACAAAACAGCAATATTATATGTATTTATGTTTGGTATAAATACACCAATTTTAACACAATGGACGGGAAAAAACCAGAAAAGGAAAAACAAATTTTATATCTAAAGGACATAGTTGATACTTCATGGTGAATAATATATAAAATTTAATTTATATTGATTACAGGGATAGGAATATAACATAGTTGCTATCTTTTTTCTTTTCATTTCTAATCGTTAGGTGGGAAAAGTTTTCACGCTTTCTTTAATTTTCACGGAAATATATAAATAACTTTCTTCGTAATGTATTTTTAAAAGTGAAATAAATATTGTAGATGTTGTACAATTTTTATTTAAACCACATTTTAAACATTAAGTATTAATAAAAATGTCTTCGGTCTTAATTTAGAAATATACTTTTCATCCCCGTTCTATTTTTGTTGTTCGTCTCGGTTTAGTTCTTTTCGTAAAAATTAGATACTTACATGTATATATGGATATTAATCTTTAAAACATAAAAAAATGCTACAATCATAATATAATCTAATATAATTTAAGTAAATTTATCATATTATTAAAACATAATTTAAATATAAATTTAACATAATTTCCGAACACATAAAATCACCAATGTACACAATAAAAAAATGAAATACAAATAGTTTCCAATAAAATAATATAAAATAATTTTTATATACAAGGATATTTTATGAATTTCACCTTTTGCAAAAATTTAGCGGATCCCCAATAAAACAAATATCTTTATTCTAGCCCCCGTTTATTTGTGAGGGTGGATTCACTTGTGAAATAATTCGCAAGTATATCAATGGAGTAGGGGTTTTGAACCCATCTTGAAGAGCTGAAGATGTAAGTCACCCACCTCGTCTAATAATCACTGAATAATGGATAGGGTAGTTGTGACATTTTATACTCTTTGCCTCATTTTTTTGGATATTGAATGGTTATTGGTGTAATGTCTCGCTATTGTATGTAATGGTGTTTTGCAAGATTCTAGGGCTAACAATATGAAGAGGCAGATTGCTTTAGATACAATTTTTTTAAGATTTAATTATTATGTTAGTTTTTATAGTTTTATAAAATTTTTAATTAGGTTTTTATATTTTTTTTAATTGGGTCATTGTACTAATTTTTTTTAATTAGGTCTTTCTTAGCAGTAATTGACTTAATTGTATAAGAATCCGACTAAACAAAATTAGTGCAGGGACTCAAATAAAAGGAAAAAAAATGTAGGGATCTAATTAAAAAAATAAATTAGTAGAAGGACTCAATTAAAAGGAAAAAAAAAAGTATGGAAACCTAATTAAAAATTTCGCAAAACTATAAAGACCAATAGAGTAATTAAATATTTTTTTACACATAAAAACATAATACAATGAGAGAGTATTACCACGTGTCGATCATGCAAGCATTCTATAGGAGACGGATTGTCAAAAACAATACAAAAAAACAGATTCTTGTTTTACTAAAACGGTACTCTGATCTCAGCCTCCTGTTAAACACCGTTTATAGACATTTTTAAATAAAACTCCATTTTCTTACTGATAATGAAATAAAAAATTCTTTATATGAATTAAATTAAAATTTTAAAATAAAGCATTCAATTCTACCAATGATCTAACGTTTGATTGGTGATTTGATTTTAACAATTATGATTATATATGAAATTTATATCACAATGCAACCTGACCAAAATGGAATAAACGTCAGAGGGAGCAAGCAACCGAGTTTCTTGTCCTGATTTTTTTTCTCCCCTTCTTAATTACAGAAAAATCTAAATAAAATGCCATGTTTGCTGGAAAAAGAATCAACGATCAAATTCTATCAAATGAAATGAGAATAATATTGAGACCGTTATGAGAAATGAAGAAAATTGACTGACAATGCAACAAATTCAGCGTACTTAGATAAATTAAATATATTCTTACCTCAAGCATTGTTTTTCTTGGTCGTGTAACTTCTTTTTCCTCATTTCTAATCCAGGATTCATATTTTGGGCCTTTCATATTTGAAAGGCCGTCTCAAAGTAGAAAATAACACATTTTGAATCACAATGTGTAAAAAATGCTGGATGCACTGGTCAATAAAATTATGTCCAACTAAACTCAGTTGCATAACTCAAGGAGAGACCGGAGAACACGATGCCGTAGCGGAAAACATCAAGCTTGGGCCAAGCTTAGGCCTTTTGTGACTGTTGAAGCATGTTGGGCCTCTTCAACAATTTTACCCTTCATAGCTCTTGACTGTTTATAAACCCAAACGCCCATCCCCACTCCGAAGAGAGGAAAAAAAAAAGGAATTATATCCATGAAAAAAAAAAGGTGGTAAGCTCACTCATTCGCTTAGGCTGCGTTTGTTTTCGAGAATAAAATAGGACAAGACACTGAGAACAGGACAAGACAAGACACTGATGGACAGAGACACAAAACTTTGTATTCTTGTATTCTATTTAGCGATAAACTAGAACAAATTATGAAAATTCAATTTATTCTCATTTTTTTTCATTCAAAAAATTTGAGATGAAAAACCTAATAATAAAAAATTTAATTATGAAAAATTAACAAGAATAATGAAAGAAAAAAATAAAAAATAAATTGTGTCCCTTGTTAGTGTCTATGTGTCCTTCCTGTCAGGATGGACATAAAATACACTAATTCAGTGTCTCTGTCCATGTCTCCTCTGCCAAACACGATTTTGTATCTCTGTGTCCCTGTCTCAGTGTCATGTCTCTGTAAACAAACGCAGCCTTAAGTATGTGTCGGGGATTCGAATCCTACCTTGTGCATGCAATAACTCATTGGCCAGCGACAGATCCTTAAATAGAGTTCAGATCTGCGACAGATTAGTCTTTGACCTATCGAATTAATTATATATATATATATATTAGATTTTTTTGAAAAATTTAAAAATATTAATATTTAATTTAAAATAATTTTACTCCTAATATTAAAATATATTTCAATTATACTCTTTAATAAAAATGCTAAGATGACAACTATATCCATTTGATTTGATTTAACTTAATTCATTTCAAATTAATTTTAGAATCAAATTCGAATCTTTAAGATAGGTCCCATAAAATATTCAGGTCGGGTTCAAATCTAATTAAGCCAACCCAACTCATATGCATTCTTACGAGCAATTGTGTAAAGAATAAAACTCTATATTCGAGTAAAATATTTAACTATGTCTAACCAAATTGTTATAACTACTTTTCAAATTATGCGCCTTCTTCTTCTTCTTCTTCTTCTTCTTCTTCTTCTTCTTCTTCTTCTTCTTCTTCTTCTTCTTCTTCTTCTTCTTCTTCTTCTTCTTCTTCTTCTTCTTCTTCTTCTTCTTCTTCTTCTTCTTCTTCTTCTTCTTCTTCTTCTTCTTCTTCTTCTTCTTCTTCTTCTTCTTCTTCTTCTTCTTCTTCTTCTTCTTCTTCTTCTTCGTTATATTTCTCTTTCGTTATCTCATCACCAATAACGCTAATATTTTGCTAACATTTTTATTGGTTCTGATTTTCTCTGATGCTATCATTAAATAATTTTGGTTCATTTCTTAGTTTATTTTGCTTCATTTGTGTATTAATTGAGGTTCACTTGATGCTGCAGATAAGTATTGACCAAATTTTTTATTCTTTAAGTAATTTTGGTTTATTTCTTAGTTTAATTGAGGTTCATTTGGATCTAGAAATAAATTCGATGTGTTTTTGTTAATGATTGAGTCTTTTTGACTATTTGTTAAAATTTGTACTAATTTTGGTTCATTTGTGTGCTAATTGAGGTTCACTTGATGCTGCTGTTAAGTATTGACCAAATTTTTTAACAAAGAGAAATGAAATTATTCATGATCACTTTATTTAATTGCATTAGATTTCACTCCATTCCATTCAATTAGTTTAGTTTTGAACAAAAAGTAAAAAAGACTCAATAATTAAAAGAAACACATCAAATTCATTTTTGGATCCAAATGAATCTCAAATAAACTAATAAATAGGCATGGCGAAAATCCCCGGCGGGGTGGGTACCTGCGGGGATTTACCCATCGGGGAGCAGGTATGGGAAATTTTTTCTACCCGCGGGGACGGGGGACGGGGCCCCGTAAAATAAACGGGGCGGGGGCGGGGATAGAGGTCCCCGCCCCGCCTCTCACCCCAGATCCCTTGAGTGGCTCGGTTCGCTCACTGAAGGTGTCGAGGCAGTCGATCTCACCGCCGCGGGTCTTCCTCTTCGCATCGCCGGTCTTCGCTGGTCTTCCTTTCCCTTTTCTCCGTCAGGTTCAGGTATGTTAGCCCTGGTCTTCGCTGGTCTTCCATCCTCTTTTCTGAAATTAGATTTCTGAATTAGGGTAAGGAATTTATGTGTTTTTAATTTCTGGATTTTTGAGTTTTGAATTTGTGAATTTCTGATTAGGTTAACTAATTTGTGAATTTCTGATTAGGTTAATGAATTTTCGACTATGAATTTCTGGTTGTGTAATTTATATTTCAAGATCTGAGCAGATTAAACCCAACAGTGTTTATGAAACAAAATTTCCAATTCCCATATTATACTCTTCAATTCGTTTCTATGCTTCTCTACTTATACACTCTCTGCTTAAAGATTTGTGTCATATAATTCAAGGGGGACATAACAAACCTCTAGCAGATACATATGCCCAAATGCCATATGAAAATGGAAAGGAAATGATAGTGAAATCAGTTTTTTGGTGCCGATCTCTTTTGGAGTATCCATGAGAATTATTATCCCCCTATTGAGTATTGACAATTTCGTAAGCAGTAGGGAAAATGTTGGCTAAGCAGATTTGTTTTAGGATAGTTAATTAGTTATTGTATGGATATGGCAATCAATTTTGGTCAATGAGATCTGGCAAGTGATCAATTTTTTTAGGATGCAACCCAAGTTTTTTATATCAACGAGATGAACAAGAAATTGAAAAATGCTCAAGAATTTTGGTTCTCTATGTTTGGATTCAATATTTACCAATGGCAACTTAGTTAGGTCAACATAAAACTGCAGAAGTACACTTGCGTTTTGTATATCAGATGGAAAACAATTTTTTCTTTCCATCAATGCAGATTTGATAGAAATTATTTGTAAAATGTTGATTTTTTTTGGGTAATAAAAATGTTGATTTGTTACTTTGACATGATAATAGTGTAAGATGTTTTGTTTTTTATATTAATCTCGAATAGTGTTCCTTTATGTTAGTTGGAATTTGTGTAACAAGATTTTTATAACATTCACTTTAAAAGTACTCTAGTCTGTTCCTAACATTCCTTTATGTCAGTAACCTTTTTTTTCTGGCGATGGTTTGAATGTCAATATCAATTATTGCACCTTTTTCCTCTAGTCTGTTCCTAACTTTCCATTAACATTCCAATTTGTCTATTAGTTTGTGGCTTTGTGGTCCATAATATAGAAATTTATTATTTTATTTGTTAGTTTAATACAACAAAAAATTCATTATGAAAATATCTGAGTTGGATTTATGTGATTTTAATTCATGATTTATATTTCATGATTTATATAATGTCTTCTTCGGATGCATTGAGTAATACTCATGAGAAGAGTACTCCATCGGAAGAACCTATAGGCACTAATATTCAAACTACACAAGAGGCTCCTCAATCTCAACCTCAAGAACCCCCAACGGATACTACAACTACTAATGAAGGAACGACAAACTCTACAAGTGGTGTTCGAAAAAGGAAGTTGACCTTCGAAGTGTGGAATCAATTCAAGATTGTGGAAATCAAGGGAAAATTAAAGGCTGAATGCAATTATTGTAAATCGAAGCTACTTGGTGACCCAAAACAAGGCACTTCGCACTTGCGTGATCACTTCAAAAGCTGCAAGCTCCACACCACTAGAGATATAAGACAGTGTATGATGAAGACAACTCCAACAACTAGTGGGAAAACAGTTGTGGTTGGTGCATATACCTTCGACTAAGAAAATTCAAGGAAAGAGTTATCAGTTATGGTTTGTCTTCACGAGTATCCGCTATCCATTGTGGACCACATTGGGTTTTGAGGATTTTGCAATGCTTTGCAACCTCTCTTCAAGGTGATTACTCGCAACACTTTAAAGAGTGACATCTTGAAGCTCTACAATGATGAAAGATCGAAGACAATGAATGTCCTTGAGCGTAATAAAAGTCAAATTGCAATTACGACTGATATGTGGACAGCAAGCAACCAAAACAAAGGTTATATGGCAATCACGGCTCATTACATTGATGATTCTTGGAAATTGCAAAGCCGTCTTGTGAGGTAATAATATTATTATTATAGGTACTTCCGAATGTTTATATAATTGCAAAGCTGTCTTACTCATATAATTGCGATATGTTCTTGTATACAATTGCAAAGCTGTCTTGTTTATAATTGTACTAAATTATCATTACATGTTTATATATGTGCCGGCTCCCCACACGGCTGAGGTACTTTAAGAGGTTCTTGTGGATTGTTTGATGGATTGGAATCTTGATAGGAAGGTATCCACTTTGACTATTGATAATTGCAGTACTAATGACGTTATGATTGATAATATTTTGACTAAAATGTCACATAGAAACTTCATCTTAGGTGGTAAATTATTTCACATGCGATGTTGTGCGCATATATTAAATTTGATTGTCAAGGATGGGTTACAACTTATTTCACATGCTATTGAAAGGGTGAGGGATAGTGTTCATTATTGGACTGCAACACCTAAAAGAGAAGAAAAATTTAAGAAAACATGTGCGCAACTTAAAATACCCTACACAAAAAATCTTTGTATTGATTGTAAAACTAGGTGGAATTCAACATTTTTTATGCTTGAAGTTGCAATTATGTATAGAGATGTATTTGAAAGATTGTCATTGCGTGAGAGTCAATATAAATCTTTGCCTAGTGAGAAGGATTGGGATATGGCAGATGAGATTTTTCAAAGATTGAGGATATTTTTTTATGTGACTGAATTGTTTTCTGGAACAACTTATCCTACATCAAATCTTTATTTTTCTAAGCTTTGTGTAATTAAGTTGGCTTTGATGGAGTGGAAATATTGTGAAAATGAGATAATTGAAATGATGGCTACTAGTATGATAACTAAGTTTGAAAAGTATTAGGGTGTGATTACTACAGTTATGGCTATTGGGACTCTTTTGGATCCTAGGTACAAGATGTATTTGTTGAATTTTTTTTTTCGTAAAATATATGGTGAGACGGAGGCATGTGTTGTAATTGGTCAAGTGAAAAGGGTAGTGCAAGATTTAGTTTTAGAATATGCAACAAAGGGAATAGAGAGAGACCAAGCTGCTCAATTAGATATGCCGCCACCACCATCAATTTCTTTAAGTCAAAAGGGAGGAAGTTCAGTCATGAAGATTGGCAAGCTTATTTTGCTGCACATGTAAGTGAGGAATCCGCATTTATTGATACAAAGAGTGAGTTGGATTATTATCTTGAAGAGAGACCGGTACCACAAACTGAACATAATTTTGATATCTTAAATTGGTGGAAGTCAAATGGAGCGAAGTTTCTGACTTTGCAAGCTATTGCTAGGGATTTTTTGGCGATTCCTATATCTACCGTTGCCTTTGAATCTTCATTTAGTACGGGTGGTCAATTTGTTACGCCACATCGTAGTAGGTTGCGTCCGGACACATTAGAGACTCTAATGTGTAATCAAGATTGACTTTGGAATGAACTTGGCACCACAACGAACATAGGATTTGAGTGCTACACAATTCATAACATTGAAGGGGATGTTGACGTAAGTAAACTATTAAATTACATATAACATATTATGTTTTTATATTATTGACTTATTGAGTTATTATATGATTTTAACTTTAAATTATTTTCTTATTGCTGTAGGATTCAAGTAAGTCGGATTCTACCATCACTACCATTACGGGATGAAAGGAATATTGAGATGGTGGAATTATGTTTTTATGATGTGATGTCATGAACTTTATTTGGTTGTTTATGAATATGGTTAGTTATTTATGTAATATTTGGTTATTTATAGATATGTTTAAATTATTATGTTTATTGTTATTGCTATTTAAGTCTTTAAAGACTATGGATCTTATGTTTGTAATGACAATTGAGGATTATCTTTGATTTTCTCTAATTTTTTTTCATTTTTTTTTTAATTTTTATTAATTTTTACAAAAATTCGCGAATATCCGCGGAGACCCAGGTCCCCGGCGGATACGGGGTCCCTGTTACCCGTCATGGGGACGGGGCGGGGACGGGGACAGATATTGGGGGCGGGGGCGGGGGCATGTTCCCGCCCCCATGGAGACCCGTTGCCATCCCTACTAATAAATGAACCGAAATATTTAAGAAATAAAAAACTTGGTCAATACTTAACAGCAGAATCAAGTGAACCTCAATTAGTTCACAAATGAACCGAAATTAGTTTAGTTTTGAACAAGTAGTCAAAAAGACTCAATCATCAACAAAAATACATACAATTTATTTCTGGATCCAAATGAATCTCGATTAAACAAAGAAATGAACCAAAATTACTTAAGGAATAAAAAATTTAGTTAATACTTATCAGTAGTATCAAGTGAATCTCAATTAATTCACAAATAAATTGAAATTAGTTCAATTTTGAACAAATAGTCAAAAAGACTCAATCATCAACAAAAACACTTCGAATTCATTTTTGGATCCAAATGAACCTTAATCAAAAGGAGGAAAAGAAAAAAGCAAAGCGATCGACAACAGCAATAATAAAAGAATGATGATTGAGAGAAAACACGTAAAAAATAAGAAGAAATGCGAAGAAGAAGGAGGAGAAGGAAAGCGAAAAAGAAGAAGGAAGAACGCGAAAAAGAAGGAGTGCGAAGACGAAGGAGGATATGTTTGTGTTATTGAAACGCGCGTGTGTACATACTGGTATAATGAAAGTGGTTTTTATTGAGTTTGGACTAACTTAGTTAGACTTGGTTGCAAAAAAACTTGGATGTATAGCTACATTGTTTTGTAAAAGTAAGATTCATTTTATGATGAAGAGTAATAGTTTCAATTTTTGTTTTTAAACAATTTTAAAACTGTAAAATTGTTCAAATACTTAATTAACTAATTTTAAAGTCTTAAATTTTCTACAAATGCTTATTTATTTAAAAACTTAAAAATACTTTGTGCACATCAAAATCAGTTACTAAAATTAGCTATTATATATTTGTGTATAAATACATATGTATTTTAACTCATTTTAATATGTATTTTATATTTTAACACTGTATTCTACAATAATAGTTAATTTTAGAACTGATTTTAATGTACACCTAACAGAATTATTAAAATTTTAGAAAATATTAATGCCGTTTGTTAATTATACTCCTATTAAATCTTGTTAATTTCTCAATTTTAAAAAATGCTTGTTAATATATTATAACTAATGTAAAGGGAATTTAGGTAAGTTTAATATTTTAAAATCTATATACACGAGTTAATACTCAAATGATCCCTGAAATTTGTTGGTAGTCTCAAATTGGCTCCTAAAATTTCAATTGACTCAATTTGAACCCCCAGGTTTTAATAAGTGACTCACGTTAGCCCTTCTGTTAATCTCCATTAATAGAATGCATACCTAAAACGTTAAGAGAGATGTGGACCTGATACCTAACCTTATTAAACAACATCGTTTTTTTCCTTGGTGTGTAATCTCTCTTCAGACGACATCGTTTTAGCCATTTTGGATCTAAAATTCAATTACACTTCATCATCTATGATCAAATCACTCAAAGAAGGAAACTCTTCTTCTTCTTTTTCATTCTCACTCATACACCATACTGTGGAAGATCAATGTTGCCAGCAAAGTTCGTCGCACGCGTTCCCGTTTACTAGGACGAGGAAGAACAACGTGTGCACCACCGTTTTTCCCAAAAAGGTTAGTAACATAACCATTCTACGTTTGTGTTCAATATTATATTTTGTGTCTTCTCTTGATTAGGATTTATAGGCCATTGATTTCACTATTTGATGCTCAAATGGATTAGGTTTAGCAGCTTGCTAAAATTTTCATTATTTTTAATTAAATAAATTTGACAAAAAGAGCTTCTTCTCTCTTTTTTTTTTAATTTTTATTTTGGGAATGGAAAAATATTTGTGTTAAAAGAAATCTGGAGGATTTTTCTCTGTTTCATTAATTAAAATTTAATTTCTTTTTTTTTCTGTAATATTTTTGGGCATGCTTCAACTTTTGCTATCAATCAATAGTGATTCCTGTTATTTTCTGACATGAAAAAAAACATTTCAAGTTTTTGAACTTCTGCTATCAGAACAATCAAAATGATGTTACTTTAAGGGTTTTATCTGTGCTTTTTATTTGTATTTTGTGTTTCAATTTAACTATGCTATGAATTTATTTTGTTGAATTGTCTTGACATGTTTGTACTGTAAATACAATTACAATCATAATATGGTCCCTATTCACACTACTAAGTTCCTCCTCCGATATTATTTATGTTTTTAATGACAATTATTGCAGTTAGGAATGACGAGTACTTTGTTAACACTGTGTGGTCAAGCATACACTGTAAATGAATATCGCATGATGGGAGTGTACCTTCAAAGATCATGGATTATTTTATTCATAACTTCATCGATTCTTCTTTTAGTGTTCATCTTCACCACCCCAATTTTAAGCCTCTTGGGTCAAGAGGAAACCATAGCACAAGTAGTAGGAACCATTTCACTTTGGTCAATTCCTATCATGTTTGCCTTTATCGTATCCTTCACACCTAGACATTCCTGCAGTCGCAAAACAAGAACATCATTATTGCGTTCTTGAGCTATGACACAACAAAATATTGGTTCTTTTGACAGGTAACTTGAGAAATGCAGAGGTGGAAATCGATGCTCTGTCTATATGGTAATTTCTTAAACATTAATTCATTAGAATTCATATGTTGGTCACTATATTGTGTTGTTAGATTTATTGATTTGGCGTATAAATTGCAATGGACTTTGGACAAGTCTTGTTTCTTTACAGCCTCAACATCAATGGATGGAAAATGATGATATCACTTGTGTTCATGGCTGCTTCTAGGTACTAACATTATATGAGACCTTTGTAGTTTCCAAAACTTTAGCTGGTACTCTCCACCATCTTCTCCAACATCCAAACAATGATCTCAATTTGGGACTTTGTCACTTGTTAGGTAATGTAAGGAATTTATCGTTGATCTAGATTTTCACAAAATAGAATTCCATCATTGTAAGTATAGTCTAGATCAACAACTAACTCCCAATCAAATTTAAATCTAAAGATGTCACAATCCAAATCAAATAATTAACTGAGAATTTTAAATTCCGGGTCGTCTTTCCTAGAAGTTGCAATTAAGTGATCAATTATTGGCTATAGGTGTATTTTTGGGGTTTTGATTATAAGATACAAGGAATTAAAATGCAAGAAATTAAATGAACATGCAAGTAATTAAAGATCAAAAGCAATTGAATGCAATGCAAAGGGAATTCTAATACTAAAAAGGGCTCTTGGCAAGAAGTGGGTAATTAAGGATTCCTATCCTAGTTATGGACCACAAACATCGTAATTGTGTGTGAATTAATTCCAATTAGTCAATCCTAACTTCGAGAATTAGTCAAAAAGGCATAATTAAATCCACAAATCCTAGCCAACTCTATTAATGAGAGGCTTAGAGTTAGTGGAAACCAAATTAATTAATAATCTTCACACAATGTGGAATGGATATCCACCACTCAAGTTCACCCAAACTACCTAATTTCCCAACCAAGAGTAAAGAAAAACTGAGTAAAAATCCAACCAAGTATTTTATCAAACACTTGGAAGGTATAAAAGAAAAACATAGTAAAATGACAAGAAATAATAAATTCTACAACTACCAAAAGCAAGAAAATCATAATAACAACCCTATTAAACAATAAAGGAACACAAAACATAAATTGCATTAAAAGTAAATTAAAATAACAAAGTATCATAAACATAAAAGAACAAAAGAAATAAAATAACAAATAGAGGAAAAGAACAAAGATGCAATAATAATAAATGACAAGGAAAAGTAAATGAAAACAAGAATTAAAAAGAGAAATTACAAGAAATTAAATTAAGAAATTCTAATTCTAGAGAGAGGGGAGAGCTTCTCTCTCTAGAAACTACTCTAAAACATGGTAAAAGCTAAACCTAATTACCCCCTTCATTCCTCTTCACTTTAGCCTCAAATAGCTCCAGAAATGAGTTGGACTGGATTTTGGAGGCCTAGAATTCATCCCCAACAATTTGCAATTAATGAGCTCACGTGACACGGGTCACGCGTACGCATTACCTGGCAAAAATCATTCTCACGCGTACATGTGGGTCACGCATACGCATCGCTGAGCTTGCGCTTGTGCGTACGCACGCGTCGCTTGTGCGCACGCACGGATGCTGGAATGTTCAAACTCCATTTCTTCATAGTTTCTTCCTTTTTGCATGCTCTTTTCCTCACTTCTTCAACCCATACTTGCCTTGGAAACCTGAAATCACTTAACAAATACATCAAGGTACCAAATGGGATTAAAGTGAATAAAAATTGACTAAATTAAGCACAAAAGAACATGTTTTCACTTTCAAGCACAATTTAAGAAGAAATCTCAAAAGCATGCTATTTAGATGAATAAATATGAGTTTATATGATGAAATCCACTCAAATCAATTCAAAATATATTGTCAAGTATGGATTCATTATTAGGTTTTATGTTCATTAAAAGGGGCTAAACTGAGCCTAAACTAATTTTTTTCCCATGTCAACACAGTCTTATCAGCCCACGTAATGGTTCACGTGTCACTTAACATTCTAGGTAAGCATTCTGTTAATGCAAATTAACAGAAAGACTAACATGAGTCACTTATTAAAATTTGAGGGTTCAAATTGAGTCAATTGAAATTTCAAGAACCATTTTGAGTATTAACTCCTATATATACATATAAAATTAAACACATAATTGGTAACTACTACGCAATAGAATAACTAACAATAGCAAAAGTATATGGTGAGAAGTTCGATATTTTTTTTACATGTGTAAAAAATACATTATAAGTATGGGTTTTAATCTAACTTTTTTTTAATAAATATTGGTCCATTAGGAGAGATTGGCCAAGAAATGAGTCTATTGGCATGTTTAACATCGTTGTAGAAGCGTTGTCTGACACGCAAAAAAACGACAGTGTCGTTAACTACAAAAATATTGGCGACATTTTGAGCAAAACATCAATAACGTTTTGTTCTACATGAACGACACATAGCTCTCTTCTCCCTTACTTAACCTCCCCAGCAAAAACAATTCTCTTCTTATTGTTTTCTCTTTGGTCCCTTTCAATTCTTCAGCAACAACAACAAACCACTTTCAAAATTTTTACTCCTCACCCCATCATTAAAGAAAACATCGCTGTTGGGACAACAAATGAAGTTTTCTATTCTACCTTCGTGTGACCAAGGTAAGTTGTAGTCACTTTATTTGTCGGGTTAATATATAGTTATTGTTATTATTAATTTGTTTTAAGCTGAAAACATTATAGAAAAGCATAGTTTATTATTTCTTAATATTATTTTGTTGTTGATTAATACTAAATAAATAAAATACTTGTCAGTTTATTACAAGTAATTAAAAAATACAATTTTGTTTTTGTAATTGTAGTAGTACTAGTGTTAGTATTAGTTAATTGTTGTTAGAATACATTATTAATTAATTATTAGTATATATTTTAGTAATTTTAATTTTATTTAAAATATTTTTTTCAACAACAGGTTTATTTCTTTAATAAATAGTTGTTAGTATATGTTTTTAGTTGTTTAGGTTTGAAAAATTTATTACAATATATATTACCCTTGATTATTATTTATGATTAGTTTAGTTATTTTAGTTTTGTATGAAATATGTAATAATAAAACTGAATCTTTTTTAGTATTTTAATTATTTATTTAAAAAATATAATTGATATTATTAATTGTTAGCATATACTTTTGCTCATTTTAATTTTATTTGGAAGGTTTTTTAAAAAAAGAAAAATAGAATTATTAGTATTTAATAATAAAACTGGATTTTTTAGTATTTTAATTATTTATTAAAAATAATTAATATTATTAATTGTTAGCATATATTCTCACTAATTTAAGTTTTATTTGGAATGTGTTTAAAAAAATAATTATTAAATTAATGTTTAGGGCATATTTTTATTAAATTATTGTTTATATTAAATATTTAATAATAAAACCAAATTTGTTGTAGTATTCTAATTATTTATTAAAAAATAGAATTAAGGTTATTAATTGTTAGCATATGTTTTCAGTAATTTTAGTTTTGTTTCTAAAAATAAAAAATTAGAATTATTAATATTAATGTTTAGGATTATTTTTAATAGATTATTGTTTATTTAAAATATTTAACAATAAAACAAAATTTTTATTAGTGTTTTAATTATTTATTATTAATTTACAATATATGTTTTCAAATAATAATTATAGAAGATTAATCACCAGTAAATAAGATATAATTATCATTAATGGTTCATATGTTTTTTTATTGTATAGTTAAAGATGAAAATGAAAAAACGTGACATCACACATGCTAACGAGCATATATCAAAATATCTTTAACATCCTATATATGTAAGTAATTTTTGTGTTTACTGTGATGCTTAATAATTAATAATTCAGTTAGTAATTATAAATTATATGAATCCATAAAAATTTAGTAATTATTAGTTATATTTGTTACTAAGCTGAGTATTAATTTAATAATAATAATTATTGACTAGTTCTAATTATTGTTTGTTAATTATTACTTTTATTTTTAGGGTTCAAGAAGTTTTAACACGAGACACTTAAATCAAATAGACTTATATGATGTTAAGGTGGAAGAACAACTCAGAGAGAGCAGGTTCTATCATATATCTCAGATTGGGAGGATCATTTCTTACAGTCCGACTATAGACGCATGGGTTGAAAGGTGGCGTCTTGAGACGCACACGTTTCATCTTTCACATGGTGAGTGCACGATTACCTTAGAGGATGCTGGCATGATTTTCAAACTCCAAACTCACGGCTTTCCAGTGACTGGATCACCTGACCACAGCACAAGTAGGTTATAGAATGAGTGTATGGCCCAATTTGGTAGTGCTCCTGGCCCGAACCGCCATAGAGGAAGCGGAATCAAGATGGCATGGTTCTGCACCTTAAAGAGGTGCCAACATTTAACTGACCAAATAAGTAGAAAAATTTATTTGAAATGTCACAGTGTCTATTTGAAACGACGTTATTAGTAAAAGCCTGGATACATAAGTTTAGTTGGGGTTCATCTTGCCTTTCACACATGTATTGATCCTTATGTCAGTCATAAGGTATGATTGCAAGGACATCGATGGTCCTCTGGCATTGCTCTTTGCGTGGGCTGGATATGGATGTCATCAATAGGACCACTATCGATGGATACCAGCTTTTCACTCACTCGTAGGTAAAATTTAGCTAAGACGTGGATTTAGTGATTTTTGCTGTAGTAACTTATATATTACGAATAAGTTATTGCTTAATTTCATGATATTATGGTTAATGGTTCAAATGTTTTATGAATTGAGAGAACTTTTAAAGGTGGTTAAGTCCACTTTTAGGAGAGGTTATGTCCGAATTTTTATAAAAATATGGGTTCATATAATATGCCAAGTGGAATGATTATCAACTAGCTATTGAGTAACATAAAGATTGGACAACCGGTGACGTCAGGAGAAGGTTGGACCAATAATTTCATAATTACCTTCAAACTCTTCACATCATTTTCAATATTCTAACTCATCCCGTCTATGTTGGGTTCTGAAAAATCAACATCTTTGATTTCCTCGAACCCAACATATAATTCGATAAGTGAGGCTTGTACTCTAGTTTGATGGTAGGTCACCAAAACATTTCTTATATACTAGCTTCATCAGCCACATAAATTATTTGAAATTGAATGAAACAATGATGTGTGAGCATCTTTTCTGTATTTTCTATTTACTTTAGATATGAAGTTGTTGAGTTTTGATTAAATTTTAGTGTTTGAAACCTATTTGAATGCCACTTTGAGTCGAGTAAGGCACTGATTACCATCATCCTTCTAATTAGTGCTTACAAAATGTCTCAATTAACACTCGAGTAAGGCATTCACTCTCTTCGTCTACCCATCAGTTTAAGGATGGAAGCTTGTCGAGAAGTGAAGTTCTGATCCAAGAAGTTTGAAAAACTCTATACCTTAGTGACCTTCACCACATTCTTCGCTGACCTTGGTGACCAGTCCACTTGGTATCGTGGCTTTCTCTCACCAACTTTCTTCTTAGATTTTCTCATTTAGGGATGTATAGTCTTCTCTCGTTGGTGTAGAGAAGGTCATCTTCTAGACAAAATCTTTTGGTCTTACCTTCTCTAGCTAACTCCACAAAATTTTTTACTAATAGATCATGATGCAACCCTTCCTTGGTAGTATGCATAATGTCTCCTTTGACCATGAAATAGCTGCCAAGTCAGCCTTGTGGCTTAGCGCATCTGCGACCACATTAGTCTTGCCTGACTTGTATTCAAATTCGAAATCAAACTCAGCTAAGAAATCTTGCCACCTAGTCTTTTGGAGTTTAACTTCTTATGAGTTTGGAAGTAGCTTGTAGCCACATTGTCTGTCTTAACAATGAAGTGTGAACCAAGCAAGTAGTGATGCCAAGTTCTTAGACAATGCACCACTGCAGTCATCTCCTTCTCTTGGATGGTGTATCGCTTCTCTGTATCATTCAACTTGCAACTTTCAAAGGCAATAGGATGTCTTTCTTGCATCAGAACCCCTCCAATAGCGTAGTCAGAAGCATCAGTGTAGCCTTCAAAGATATTTGAGTAGTCGGGCAGTGCTAGTACTGGTCCTTTTGTGATAGCAGCCTTGAACTCATCCAAGGCTTTTTGACACTTCTTTAACCATTCCCAAAAGTGATTCTTCTTAAGAAGATTAGTTAATGGTGTAGCCTTGGTAGAGTATCCCTTAATAAACCTTCGATAGTAATTGGCCAACCCAAGGAACGATCTCAATTTAGATACCTTATTTGGCGGCTCCCGCTCTTTGATAGTCTTCACCTTTTCTTGATCCATGCAGAGGGTTCCATCTTTAATGATGTGACCCAAAAAGTGGACTTCGTCCCTTGCAAAGAAAGACTTTTTCTTTTTCACATATAGGTTATTCTCTCGTAAGATTTTGAACACGGTTCGTAAGTGTTCTATATGTTCCTCTAAGGTACTATTATAGACAACAATGTCATCCAAGTAGACTACTATAAACCGATCAAGATAAAGACGAAAGATCACGTTCATCAAAGTACAAAAGATTGCAGGAGCATTGGTTAAGAGAAAAGACATCACCAACCACTCAGACGATCCATACCTCGTGACACACTTGGTCTTAGGCTCATCACCTGAAATCTAGCTTGGTAATATCCTGACCTCAAATCTAGCTTTAATAAAATAATTTGTTAATTTATGCTAATTTTAGATTTTTGATTTGATGGTTAGTTGTGGCTAAACTATGCTAAAAAAATAAAAAATAAAAAGCCTATCGATGGATATACCGTCAGATTAAATCCGACGATAATCATCAACTCAGACTCGACAATTCATTGAAAACACAAACAGAAAATCCGCCGCTAATTAGTGTCGGGACGAAAAAAATCCACCAATAAGAGATTTTTGGTGCCATTTATGCGTCAATTATAGGACATGGTAAATCCATTATAGCAGCGAATTTTTTTATTGGACAAAAAATTTGTACATAATTTTTCTTTTTTAAGTATATTTTTTATTATATATAATTTATAAAAAATATTTT
>NC_029778.3:61560171-61577434 GCF_000817695.3 Arachis duranensis
ATTTTAGTATAATATACTTATCATCTTAGTTAAAATTAAATTTGTTATTATTTTTAATATTTAATTTATAAAAAATAAATTAATAGACACATTAATATTTATTAATATACTAATTTTAATAATGAAACTTACTGTATAAAAATTTAAAAGGGCAAAAAACCTAAATAAGCCAAGGAGAGAACAAATTTACATGATTCAGCCAAACTGAATTCAGCTTCATCAATCAACCAAAACACATTAATATGTAGTTCGAATCAGCTAAGCTCGAATTGCATTTATATATAATTCAAATCATGTTGATTCGAAATATACAAAGTCACGCACACATGTAATTCGAATTCACCTGGTTCGAATTACACACTAACAGTAATTCGAACCAGGCTGATTCGATTTACTTTCGAAGACCAATTCCTATGTAATTCGAAAGATGTTAATTCGAATTACACCCTATACAGTTTGAACTAGGCTAATTAAAATTACTGAGGACCAGACCTGTATATATATCATGTGAACGTGAATTTTTCTCATTAGAGTGGGAAAATGGCTAGTAAAGAGAGTTTTGAAGTGTTGGTTCACCACAGAGGATTGATTAAGAGGAAAACACGATCCGGTGTGAAGTTCCCTGATAAGGATCCTCTCAGTATTTTCGTGAGGCCTACGACGAGCTATGACGACCTTGTTAGTTTTGTTCTACGAAAACTTGGTCTAGAAGGCGTGAAACGGGTTAAGAAGTTCTTCTATCGCATTCCAATCTCGGTCCTCCAAGAAATCGTGAAATATGATTGTTTCACGATTGGAAGTGATGATGACTTACAGGTCCTGTTTCATTGTCGCTGGCAGTTTCCCAAAGTGAGGACACCAGAACTGTTGGCGAAGTTGGTTGACGTGGTATCCAGCTCGGGGGGTTTGAACCGGAATACCCCCACTGTAGCCACGGTAGCCGGTTCTAGCTCGAGACCTGCGGGTGCGTCTTCCTCCGTCCCTGTGTATGAACCTCTGGTCCAGCCTGTCGCCTCCCCTTCGTTCGCTGTGGATCTCAATGGAAGTGGAGGCGGCAAAGTTGGAATAGGGGATTACGTGCCAACCCCTTTACAGTGTGCTGCACCGGCTGGTCTTGGAGATGCATTATTGGATAATCCAGTGGACGATGATGTGGAGCCGGATATCATTGCTGATGACAGTGGCGATGATATTGAACCGAGTGAGCCTGCTACTGCGGGAGGTGGTTCTAGCTCTCGCACACAGCAGTACCCTCCACATTTTTCATCTTTGGACTTGGATGCAATGAGGCAGGAGGGGGGTCCTGGGGAGCCTGCTGGTTTTGGCGCTAGAGATGCAGAAGGGTCTGCAGGTTTGACAGAGTTTCAGGTTGGTCAGCAATTTCAGGACAAGGATGAGGCCGTGTTAACTGTGAAGACTTACAGCATCCGACGCGGGGTACAGTACAAGGTGATGGAGTCTAACTATCGCCGAAATGTTGGGAAGTGTTCTGAGTTTGGGAATGGGTGCACATGGTTGATTCGGCTTAGCCTCTGGCAGCGCAAGGGCATTTGGGAGGTCAAAAGGTACAACCGGCATTCATCATGCCAATGGTTCGGGCTGATGCATCCGTATGCATA
Source organism: Arachis duranensis (assembly GCF_000817695.3). Lineage (NCBI taxonomy): Eukaryota > Viridiplantae > Streptophyta > Magnoliopsida > Fabales > Fabaceae > Arachis > Arachis duranensis. Next base: position 61,561,791 of record NC_029778.3, read on the forward strand.
AAGGTGTTCTTAAATGCCACAGCCGCACACTTTGGGTTTAGGCCCACGTATAGGAGGGTCTGGCTAGCGAAGCAGAAGGCCATTGCGCACATCTATGGTGATTGGGATGAGTCATATAACGAGCTCCCTATGTGGGTGTTAGGAGTTCAGTTGATGATGCCTGGTACGGTTGCAGTCCTTAGGACGAGCTCTGTTCGAGTTGGGGGATAGGTGGACGAGTCGCAAGCTTATTTTCACCGACTGTTCTGGATGTTTCCACCATGTATCGAGGCATTTCGTCATTGCAAGCCGTTGGTCAGTATTGATGGCACCCATCTGTATGGCAAGTATGGGGGAACGTTGCTCGTCACGATTGCACAGGACGGGAACTCCAACATTCTGCCTGTTGCATTCGTCCTGGTTGAGGGTGAGAATGCGGAGTCCTGGTCTTTCTTCCTCTCCCACCTGCGTCAGAACGTGACCCCACAGCCAGGACTGCTGGTTATATCAGACAGGCGTAACGGTATCAAGGCCGCCTTTGAAGCTCCGGACGGAGGATGGCTACCTCCAGCTGCGTACCACACATTCTGCATTCGACATGTGGCAGCAAATTTCACACTTACCTTCAAGGGCAAGGACGCAAGAAGGCTACTTGTGAATGCAGCTTATGCTAAGATCGAGGTGGAGTTCGATTACTGGTTTGATATTCTACGGTCTGAAGACCCTGCCATGTGTGAGTGGGCGAACCGGATTGAGTATTCATTATGGACACAGCCTCGTGATGAGGGTCAGATATTTGGGCACAGGATGACAAATATCTCCGAGTGTGTTAATTCAATCCTCAAGGGGGTCAAGAATCTCCGTGTGTGCTCGCTGGTCAAGGCAACTTACGGTAGGTTGGCCGAACTATTCGTCCGTAAGGGGAGAGAGGCTGAGGCCCAGATGGGCACCGGACAACAGTTCAGTCAACACCTGGTGAAGTGTATCACTACAAGAATATGGCTGATTAGTTATCGCAAAAAGAGTCGTAAAAGAATCGCTAATCTGACACAAAATATAATTTGTGATGGATTAGCTACCGCCTAGCAACTAATGCTTTTCTCGCTAATTACAAGTCGCAGATTCGTGAGGCAAACACAATAGTCACTAATTCATCGGAAAGTTTTTTAGCTACCAAATAGATAGTCACAAATCCGTCGCTAAAGTAAAAGCTAATTCCATAGAAGAAAATCAAGAAATATACTAAAAGGTAGTCGCTAATTAGCGACAAACTCTACTATAGCAGAATCATTGCTTATTCGAAGCTAACTTCGTAAACAAAATAGAATGCCTAGTTGACGCTAATTAGCAAGGAATTTTGCGAACCTAATTCGTCACAAATTATCCGCTAATGTGATCGCAAATCTGTCACATTTTGTAGCAAATCTATAGCTAATCTTTGAAAATTCTTAATCAAATTTGTAAGAATTTTGTCGCTAAACCAAAACTATTCTTAATGAGAAAATAGAATTATGAAGTACTCGCTAATTTTCTAGAAAATAATATGTATTTAATTAGTTGAACTACTATCGCAAATGTCATCGCAAATTCTTTTTAACCTAGTAATAAAAAAATTAGATTTTGTCACGCTTTTTAAGCGTGCCACAAATGCAAAAAATGTAGCGATATCTTTTTACCACGCTTTTAAAGCGTGCCAAAAAGTGGAGATACAACCACGCTTTTAGAAACGTGTCATTGAGTTGGTTTTGGCTATGCTTCAAACGCTTGCCAATAAGAGACATACATCCACGCTTTTGAAGGGAGAAAATAAGAAAGTATAAAAAATTAATTTTTTATTGATTTACATAATTATTTACATGCAATAATTATCATTAAAAAAATTACAATTCTATAACAAAACTGATAATTTAATTTACACAATGCAAATGTAATGCCAATAAGGCATAACAACCTCTTTGTTTCAAGCTGAAATATAGAGAAAAATGCTTGACCCATTTTTTGCAAACTTATTGAGAAACCATCAATTGAGTGTTGATTACCTCATTAGTTCTGCAAATTACAAAAAAGCAACACAAATCAATAGAAAAATGGGAAATTTTTTGTCCATGCATGAGTTCATAGAACTATAAGCCAAACTAACCCATGATGCAAAATTCTACAAATGAATTCATAGAAGAAGATCACCAAAGAAGTAGCAAGAAATTCAACAAAAAAGAAAAGAAAAAAAATTCATAATCATAAAGAATCCAACAACAGTCAAAATCAAAGGCACTGCACTACACTACACATCATCATGTGATTCTTGTTTGCATGCAAAAAGAAATTAATCAAGATAGACCGGAAACTACTCTCCCATGCATAACATCTAAGCCATGTTAGAAAAGCCAACAATAAAATGGTTAGAACTTGATATTTAACTAAATTTTTAAAAAAATTATTATGAAGTTCAAAAGAACATACTTTATAGTGTCCATAGCTGCCAAAACTTCATTCATAATGCCAATTCTCTGGTCTGTACGTTGTAATTCTTCCTTAGACAACTTCTACATTCTACTGATGATAAACGTCTGCTCCCACAAAATGCAACATTAAATTCATGGAATCTTATAAAAATAATTCAAGTTTTAAAGTATGGTTAACAACCCAGACTATTAGCTCATGAATGAATTTCTTAAAAAATAAAGTTATATCCATTACCACCTCAGTACATTAATGCAAAGAGACTAGAGAATAAAAGATATGTAGAGAGGAATGGAAGCAGTATTATATAATAAGAGTGCATTTTAACTAATAGATTCAAAGCAGTGTAGGGGTAAAACAAACTAGAGATACCAGGTGAACTCCTGTACCTATAATGGAAACATAAGGACTAGCATCAAAGCGCCCAAAAGGGAAGTGATGAGCGGATAATTTATACGCTTTTTGGCATTACTTTTAGGTAGTTTTTAGTAGGATCTAGCTACTTTTTGGGATGTTTTTATTAGTTTTTATGCAAAATTCATATTTCTGAACTTTACTATGAGTTTGTGTGTTTTTCTGTGATTTCAATTATTTTTTGGCTGAAGTTGAAGGACCTGAGTACAAATCTGATTCAGAGGCTGACAAAGGACTACAGATGCTGTTGGATTCTGACCTCCCTGCACTCGAAGTAGATTTTCTGGAGCTACAGAACTCCAAATGGCGTGCTCTTAATTGCGTTGGAAAGAAGACATCTAGGACTTTCCAGAAATATATAATAGTCCATACTTTGCATGAGTTTTAACGACGTAAAATGGCATTAAAACGCCAGCTCTCTGTTCTATTCTGGCGCAAAACGCCAGAACTGGCATAAAAATTGGAGTTAAAATGCCCAAACTGGCATAAAAGCTGGCGTTTAACTCCAAGAGAAGCCTCTATATGTGTGAAGCAAAATGCTCAGCCCAAGCACACACCAAGTGGGTCCGGAAGTGGATTTCTGCATCATTTACCTATTTCTGTAAACCCTAGTAGCTAGTTTCATTATAAATAAGACCTTTTACTATTATATTTTCATCTTCGGATCATAGAGACATTCTGGATGAGATATTTTCATATTTGGGGAGGCTGGCCATTCGGCCATGCCTGGACTTCCAGGCCACTTATGTATTTTCAACGGTGGAGTTTCTACACACCATAGATTAAGGTGTGGAGCTCTGCTGTACCTCGAGTTTCAATGCAAGTACTACTATTTTCTATTCAATTTGAGCTTATTCTTGTTCTAAGATATTCACTCGAACTTTAACCTGATGAATGTGATGATCCGTGACACTCATCATCATTCTCACCTATGAACGCGTGCCTGACAACCACTTCCGTTCTACCTTAGATCGAGCGTATATCTCTTAGCCTCCATTCCGAAAGATCGGAGTCTTCGTGGTATAAGCTAGAATTATTTGTGGCCATTCCTGAGATCCAGAAAGTCTAAACCTTGTCTATGGTATTTCGAGTAGGATCTGGGAAGGGATGACTATGACGAACTTCAAACTCGCGAGTGTTGGGCATAGTGACAGACGCAAAAGGATCACTGGATTCTATTCCAACATGATCGAGAACCGACAGATGATTAGTCGTGCGGTGACAGCGCATTTGGACCATTTTCACTGAGAGGACGGGAAGTAGCCATTGACAACGGTGATGCCCAACATACAGCTTGCCATAGAAAGGAGTATGAAGGATTAGATGAAGGCAGTAGGAAAGCAGATATTCAACAGGAACAAAGCATCTCTATGCACTTATCTGAAATTCTCACCAATGAATTACTTAAGTATCTCTATCTTTACTTTATGTTTTATTTATCTTTTTAATTATTAAAACTCCATAACCATTTGGATCCGCCTGACTGAGATTTACAAGGTGACCATAGCTTGCTTCAAGCCGAAAATCTCCATGGGATCGACCCTTACTCACGTAAGGTTTATTACTTGGACGACCCAGTGCACTTGCTGGTTAGTTGTGCGAAGTTGTGAAAAAGAGTTGAGATTACAATTGTGCGTACCAAGTTGTTGGCGCCATTATGTATCACAATTTTGTGCTCCAAGTTTTTGGCGCCGTTGCCGGGGATTGTTCGAGTTTGGACAACTGACGGTTCATCTTGTTGCTCAGATTAGGTAATTTTCTTCTTGTTTCAACCTTTATTTTATTTTCAAAAATTTGTCAAAAAAAATTTTTCTTCTTTTTCGTTTTTCCAAAACAATTTTTGAAAAACCCAAAAAATTCATAAAATCATAAAAACTCGAAAATATTTCATAGTTCTTGTTTGAATCTAGGGCCAAATTTTTAGTTTGGTGTCAATTGCATGATTTTAATTGTCTTGCAATTTTCGAATCACATACATTGTGTTCTTGATGATCTTCAAGTCGTTCTTGATGAATTGCCTTGTTTGATCTTCATGATTTATTGATTTGCACTGCATGATGTTCTACATATGCATTCGCTTGACGTTCATAATGTTCTTGCATATATCTTGTGTTTTGATCCAAGAATTATATGTTTCGACTCATTTTGTTGTTTTTCAAAATTGAAAACATATCTTCTTGAATAAAGGATTTAGCAAAATGAAGATCCAAGAACATAAAGCAGAGGAGTTACAGAGAAAAAGTTGGGCGTTCAAAACGCCCAGTGAAGAAGGAAAACTGGCGTTTAAACGCCAGCCAGGGTACCTGGCTGGGCGTTTAAACGCCCAAACCATGCAGCAATTGGGCGTTAAACGCCCATAACATGCAGCTCCTGGGCGTTTAACACCAGGATGACACAAGGAGAGGAATTTTGTTTTCAAATCAAATCTTTTTCAAATCTTCATATTTTTTTTCAAAATCAAATCTTTTTCAAATCAAATATTTTCAATCATATCTTTTTCAAAATCATATATTTTCAAACATATCTTTTTCAAAAAAAAAAATCAAATCTTTTTCTTATCTTTATTTCATAATTTTTGAAATTAATACTATTAAAAAATTTGAAGTTTGTTACTTTCTTGTTAAGAAAGGTTCAATCTTTAAATTCTAGAATCATATCTTTTAGTTTCTTATTAGTCAAGTAATCAATTTTAAGTTTAAAAATTAAATCTTTTTAATTTTCTTTTCAAATATTTTTAAAAATAAATTTCAATCATATCTTTTCAAACATATCTTTTTCAAAATCAATTTCAAAATCTTTTCTAACTTCTTATATTTTCAAAATTGATTTTCAAATCTTTTTCAACTAACTAATTGATTTTTTTTGTTTTACTATTTCTTATCTTTTTCAAAACCACCTTTTTACTCTTAATTTTCAAAAAACATGAACCTTTTTTAAATCCCTTTTAATTAACTAATTATTTAAATTTTATTCTTTTTATTTTTGAAAATTCTCCCCCGTCTCTTATCTTTTTCTATTTAAACACTAAGATTCCTCCTCAATTGTCAATTCGAACTCCATCTCTCTTTGAATGTTCGAATTCTTCCTTACCTACATCATCATTCTGTTCTTGTTTTCCTTTGACACCTTAAGGAATCTTTATACTGTGACATAGAGGATTCCATATTCTCTTTGTTTTCTTCTCTTTCATATGAGCAGGAACAAAGATAAAGGCATACTTGCTAAAGCTGATCCTGAACCTGAGAGGACTCTGAAGAGGAAGCTAAGAGCAGCTAAAGCACAAAACTCTGAAGAGGACCTCACTGAAATTTTCGAAAAGGAAGCAGCAAAAGAAACAATTATGGACGAACCAAACAACAATGCAAGGAAGATGCTTGGTGATTTTACTACACCAACTTCCAACTTTTATGGAAGAAGCATCTCAATCCCTGCCATAGGAGCAAACAATTTTGAGCTAAAGCCTCAATTAGTTTCTCTACTGCAACAGAACTGCAAGTTTCATGGACTTCCATCAGAAGACCCTTATCAGTTTTTAACTGAGTTCTTGTAGATCTGTGATACTGTTAAGACCAATGGAGTTGATCCTGAGGTCTACAAGCTTATGCTTTTCCCTTTTGCTGTAAGGGACAAAGCTAGAACATGGTTGGACTCACAACCTAGAGATAGCCTGGACTCTTGGGATAAGCTGGTCACGGCTTTCTGAGCCAAGTCCTTTCCTCCTCAAAAACTGAGCAAGCTTAGAGTGGATGTTCAGACCTTCAGACAAAAAGATGGTGAGACCATCTATGAAGCTTGGGAAAGATACAAGCAGCTGACCAAAAAGTGTCCTTCTGACATGCTTTCAGAATGGATCACATTAGATATATTCTATGATGGTCTGTCTAAATTTTTCAAGATGTCACTAGACCACTCTGAAGGTGGATCCATTCACCTAAAAAAATGCCTACAGAAGCTCAGGAACTTATTGAAATGGTTGCAAATAACCAGTTCATGTATACCTCTGAGAGGAATTCTGTGAGTAATGGGACACCTCAAAAGAGAGGAGTTCTTGAAATTGATGCTCTAAATGCCATATTGACTCAGAACAAAATATTGACCCAACAAGTCAATATGATCTCTCAGAGTCTGAATGGATTGTAAAATGCATCCAACAGTACTAGAGAAGCATCTTCTGAAGAAGAATTTTATGATCCTGAGAACCCTGCAATGGCAGAGGTGAATTACATGGGTGACGCCTTTGGCAACACCTATAATCCTTCGTAGAAAAATCATCCAAATTTTTCATGGAAGGATCAACAGATGCAAGGCTTCAATAATAACAATGGTGGAAGAAACAGGTTTAGCAATAGCAAACCTTTCCCATCATCATCTCAGCAACAGACAGAACATTCTGAGCAGAATCCTTCTATCTTAGCAAACATAGTCTCTGATCTATCTAAGGCCACTCTTAGTTTCATGACTAAAACAAGATCCTCCATTAGAAATTTGGAGGCACAAGTGGGACAGTGAGTAAAAGGGTTACTGAAACTCCTCCTAGCACTGTCCCAAGCAATACAGAAGATAATCCCAAAGGAGAGTGCAAGGCCATTGATATAATCAACATGGCCGAAACCTTAGAGGAGGAGGAGGACGTGAATCCCAATGAGGAAGACCTTAGGGGACGTCCAATGGCCAGTAAGGAATATCCTAATGAGGAACCAAAGGAATCTGAGGCTCATACAGAGACCATAGAGAATCCCTTGGACCTCCTTTTACCATTCATGAGCTCTGATAACTATTCATCTCCTGAAGAGGATGAAGACATTGTTGAAGGGCAAGTTGCCCAATATTTAGGAGTAATCATGAAGCTGAATGCCAAGCTGTTTGGTAGTGAGACTTAGGAGGAAGAGCCTCCCTTGCTCACCAATGAACTGAATACATTGGTTCAGCAAAATTTACCTCAAAAGAAACAGGATCCTGGTAAATTCTTAATATCCTGTACCATAGGCACCATGACCTTTGAAAAAGCTCTGTGTGACCTGGGGTCAGGGACAAACATGATGCCTCTCTCTGTAATGGAGAGACTGGGAATCTATGAGGTACAGGCTGCCAAATTCTCATTGGAAATGGCAGATAAATCTATGAAAAAGGCTTATGGACTAGTAGAGGACATGCTAGTGAAGGTTGAAGGCCTTTGCTTCCCTGCTGATTTCATAATCCTATACACTAGGAGGGATGAGGATGAATCCATCATCCTTGAAAGACCCTTCCTAGCCACAGCAAGAGCTGTAATTGACGTTGACAGAGGAGAGTTGATCCTTCATGTGAATAAAGAATGCCTTGTAGTAAAAACTCAAGGTTCTTCATCTGTAACCATGGAGAGTAAGAATGAAGAGCTTCTCCCAATACAGAGTCAAACAAAGCCCCCACATTCAAACTCTAAATTTGGAGTTGGGAGGCCACAGCCAAACTCTAAGTTTGGTGTTGAGAGATCTCAACCATACTCTGATCATCTGTGAGGCTCCATGAGAGTTCACTGTCAAGCTATTGACATTAAAAAAGTGCTTATTGGGAGGCAACCAAATTTTAGTTTAATCTATATTATTTTGTTTTCTTTTAGGTTGATGATCATGCGAAGTCACAAAGACAATTACAAAAAAATAAAGAAAAAAAATAAAAAACAGCATTGAAAATAGCACACCCTAGAGGAAGGACTTACTGGAGTTTGAACGCCAGTAAGGGTAGCAAAATGAGCGTTTAAACGCCCAATCCGGCACCTTTCTGGGCGTTTAAATGCCAGAATAGGGCACCAAACTGGCGTTTAAACGCCATAACAGGGCAACAAACTGGCGTTTAGACGCTAGAACAGGAAGGAAAACTGGCGTTTAAACGCCAGAACATGGCAGCAGATTGGCATTTAAACGCCAGAATTGCACTCTAAGGCGTTGTGAACGCCCAATTGGAGCAGGGATGAAGAATTCCTTAACCCCTCAGGATCTGTGGACCCCACAGGATCCCAAGCAACCTCAACTCACTCTCTCTCCTCTTCACACCTTTCTACAACACTCTTCCCCAAATATCTTTAACCAATCACTTCCTTAACTCTTCCCCAAAAACCCCCACCCACCTTCAAAATTCAAAACCATTTCCCTCCCAAACCCACCTAACACTTTCGGCCACTACCCCCCCTTTTTCCCTATAAATACCCCCTTCACTCCTTCATGTTCACACATCACAACCACCCTCTTCTACCCTTTGTCGAACCCTATACACCCTCCATCTCCTCCATTTTCTTCTTCTTCTACATCTTTCTTTCTTCCTTTGCTTGGGGATGAGCAAATATTTTAAGTTTGGTGTGGTAAAAGTATTGCTTTTTATTTTTCCATAACCATTTATGGCACCTAAGGCCAGAGAAGCCTCTAGAAAGAGGAAAGGGAAGGCAACTGCCTCCGCCTCTGAGTCATGAAAGATGGAAAAATTCATCTCAAAGGTCCATCAAGACCACATATGTGTAGAAGGAGCTCAATGGAAAAGAGACTCAAGGGGCAACCCGGTTTAATTGAGAAGACCGGATCTTAAGCCTGTGGCTAGAGGATGGTTGGAGTTCATCCAACGGTCTATCATTCCCACTAGCAATCGATCTGAGGTAACTGTGGATTGGGCCATCATGATTCATAGTATCATGATTGGAGAGGAAGTAAAAGTTCATGAAATCATACCTCTAAAACTCTACAAGGTGGCTGACAAGTCCTCACCTTTGGCAAGATTAGCCTTTCCTCATCTCATATGTCACCTTTGCTATTCAGCTGGGATTGTCATAGAGAGAGACATCCTCATTGAAAAGGACAAGCCCATTACTAAGAAGAGGATTGAGCAAACTAGAGAGCCCATTCATGGCACTCAACAAGAGCATGAGGAATTTTCTCATCAAAAAATCCCTGAGATGTTTCAAGGGATGCAATTTCCTCCACACAATTATTAGGAGCAACTCAATACTTCTTTGGAAAGCTTGAGTTACAACATGGACCAATTAAGGGTGAAACACTAAGAGCACTCCATCATTCTCCATGAGATTAGAGAAGATCAACGAGCTATGAGGAATGAGCAATAAAGGCAAGAAAGAGACATAGAGGAGCTCAAGAGCACCATTGGACCTTCAAGAGGAAGACGTCACCCTCACTAAGGTGGACTCATTTCTTAATCTCCTTGTCTATTTATTTTTCTATTTTTGGCTTTATGTTGTATGTTCTATCTATGTTTGTGTCTTTACTACATGATCATTAGTGTCTAGTGTCTATGTCTTAAATCTATGAATAACTCCATGAATCCTTCACCTCTCTTAAATGAAAAATGTGCTTAATTACAAAAGAACAAGAAGTACTTGGATTTCAAATTTGATCTTGAAACTAGTTTAATTATTTTGATGTGGTGGCAATACTTTTTGTTCTCTGAATGAATGCTTGAACAGTGCATGTTTTTTATCTTGTTGTTTATGAATGTTAAAGTTGTTGGCTCTTGAAAGAATGATGAACAAAGAGAAATGTTATTGATAATCTGAAAAATCATGAAATTGATTCTTGAAGCAAGAAAAAACAGCGAAAAAAGGCAAAAAAAAAGAGAAAAGAAAAAGAAAAAGCAAGCAGAAAAAGTCAATAGCCCTTTAAACCAAAAGGCAAGGGTAAAAAAAAGATCCAAGGCTTTGAGCATTAATGGATATGAGGGCCCAAGAAAATAAAATCTAGGCCTAAGCGGCTAAATCAAGCTGTCCCTAACCATGTGCTTGTGGCATGCAGGTCCAAGTGAAAAGCTTGAGACTGAGTGGTTAAAGTCGTGATCCAAAGCAAAAGAGTGTGCTTAAGAACTCTGGACACCTCTAACTCGGGACTTTAGCAAAGCTGAGTCACAATCTGAAAAGGTTCACCCAGTTATGTGTTTGTGGCATTTATATATCCGGTGGTAATATTGGAAAACAAAGTGCTTAGGGTCACGGCCAAGACTCATAAAGTAGCTGTGTTCAAGAATCAACGTACTAAACTAGGAGAATCAATAACACTATCTAAAATTCTAAGTTCCTATAGATGCCAATCATTCTAAATTTCAAAGGAAAAAGTGAGATGCCAAAACTATTTAGAAGCAAAAAGCTACAAGCCCCGCTCATCTAATTAGAACTAAGTTTCATTGATACTGTGGGATTCATTGTATATTCTCTTCTTTTTATCCAATTTTGTTTTCATTTGCTTAGGGACAAGCAATAATTTAAGATTGGTGTTGTGATGAGTGGATAATTTATACGCTTTTTGGCATTATTTTTAGGTAGTTTTTAGTAGGATCTAGCTACTTTTTGGGATGTTTTTATTAGTTTTTATGCAAAATTCATATTTCTGGACTTTACTATGAGTTTGTATATTTTTCTGTGATTTCAGGTATTTTCTGGCTGAAATTGAGGGACCTGAGCATAAATCTGATTCAGAGGCTGACAAAGGACTGCAGATGCTGTTGGATTCTGACCTCCCTACACTCGAAGTGGATTTTCTGGAGCTACAGAATTCCAAATGGTGAACTCTCAATTACGTTGGAAAGAAGACATCCAGGGCTTTCCATAAATATATAATAATTTATACTTTGCGTGAGTTTTGACGATGTAAAATAGCAATCAAAATGCCAGCTCTCTGCCCTTTTCTGGCGTCAAAACGCCAGAACTGGCATAAAAGTTGGAGTTAAAACGCCCAAACTGGCATAAAAGCTGGCGTTTAACTCCAAGAGAAGCCTCTACATGTGTAAAGCTCAATGCTCAGCCCAAGCACACACCAAGTGGGCCCGGAAGTGGATTTCTGCATCATTTACCTGTTTTTGTAAATCTTAGTAGCTAGTTTCATTATAAATAGGACCTTTTACTATTGTATTTTCATCTTCGGATCATAGAGACATTCTGGATGAGATATTTTCATATTTGGGGAGGCTAGCCATTCGACCATGCCTGGACTTCCAGACCACTTATGTATTTTCAACGGTGGAGCTTCTACACACCATAGATTAAGGTGTGGAGCTTTGCTGTACCTCGAGTTTCAATGCAAGTACTACTATTTTCTATTCAATTCGAGCTTATTCTTGTTCTAAGATATTCACTCGCACTTCAATCTGATGAATGTGATGATCCGTGACACTCATCATCATTCTTACCTATGAACGCATGCCTAACAACCACTTCCGTTCTACCTTAGATCGAGTGTATATCTCTTAGCCTCCATTCCGAAAGATCGGAGTCTTCGTGGTATAAGCTAAAATTATTGGCGGCCATTCCTGAGATCCGGAAAGTCTAAATCTTGTCTGTGGTATTCCGAGTAGGATCTGGGAAGGGATGATTGTGACGAGCTTCAAAACTCGTGAGTGTTGGGCGTAGTGACAGACGCAAAAAGATCACTAGATTCTATTCCAACATGATCGAGAACCGACAGATGATTAGCCGTGCAGTGACAGCGCATTTGGACCATTTTCACTGAGAGGACAGGAAGTAGCCATTGACAACGGTGATGCCCAACATACAGCTTGCCATAGAAAAGAGTATGAAGGATTGGATGAAGGCAGTAGGAAAGCAGAGATTCAACAGGAACAAGCATCTCTATGCACTTATCTGAAATTCTCACCAATGAATTACATAAGTATCTCTATCTTTACTTTATGTTTTATTTATCTTTTTAATTATTAAAACTCTATAACCATTTGAATCCGCCTGACTGAGATTTACAAGGTGACCATAGCTTGCTTCAAGCTGACAATCTCCGTGGGATCGAACCTTACTCACGTAAGGTTTATTAGTTGGACAACCCAGTGCACTTGCTGGTTAGTTGTGCGAAGTTGTGAAAAAGAGTTGAGATTACAATTGTGCGTACCAAGTTGTTGGCGCCATTGTGTATCACAATTTTGTGCACCAAGAAGCAACACCTAGTTGTTGATACAGAAGAACCATGGGAATGGTAATGCGGAATGGAGCTGACCACAAAGTATGAAGTGATTGGCTATATTTGCTGTTTGGGTAAAAAAAAAAATCCAGAGGTTAATTGCAAAACAATAGTATTAAAACATCAAACATATTCAGAGAATCTTTGTGGCACAAGAATACAGAAAATGCATAAACTCTGGAATTAAGCTATAGTATTACAGTGACTAAATTGATCACAAGCTAACCTATCTAATGACATCATTAAGACCATGACAGAGGCCTCCACATGTAACAATTGCAGCCTTTACTTCTTTTGATTTATAATATATCTTTTTTCGCGGCCCAGTTCGATGAACGCTAAAATGAGTTCAATATCTCTCAGCATATATGCTAATCTTATAAAATAAGATGAATTACAAGAAGACTTAAAAAGATATTGAAACCAAAAAAATAGATGTAAGCAACTATTTGGTAAAAGAAATTTATCCAAATCTAGTGAAGGCAACACAGAGTCCCAATCATGATGAATAAAAATAGTAAAAGAAATTGGCAACAAGGCAGTATTTATTTAAGTATGAATATAGAGTGCAAAAAGCCAATTATTCTTTTTTGAAATTAAAAGACAAAAATCAGATCTTTATTCCACAGTTGTAGCATGATTGCTTTCTTACCAAAATGTTAATTAAAATACAAATTTAGACTAATAGAGAACAATGAAGAACATAATACCTCCTTCTTTTTACTTTTGGTCTGAGCTGGTTGATTAGTTTTAACAATTTCTTCTACAATTTCAAAACATTACAAACTTAACTACAATAGCATCAACACATAATGAACAATAATGTCTTGACAGTTATAAAACAATGAAGAAGTTTACCAGTGTGATGCTCATTAGAACTGGAGAAAAAAAATCACCAGAAGCAGAATTATACCCAGAAGATGCTCTTCAATTTACAGCAACTTGACTTAAAAAATGAGCAGCAGTTACTCCTTTTACAATGTTTCCTTTTACAGCAACACTAGTGCAATAACACATGAATTTTCACAAACACATAGAGAGCAACAACAACAAGAAGGAGGAATGATGAGTACCTTGAGTTATTTGGATCCTGACCTGAAATTAGCACAATCAGCGGCACCAAGCCACCATTTTTGAAGTTAGTTCTTCATCCCTGCATTGATCAAGGAAAATAATTAAACTAAATTAAAAACAGACAATGGATTCCTTAAATTAGATCAGGCCATTTCAAAAGCCAATACACATTCAGAAATAAAACACATTCAAAAGCTAAAACCTCCAAATTAACCAGGACAACAACGACATCAATGCCGACAATACTCCAGTAACAGTGGCATCGGTAGTCCCAACAACAGTGACCATGGTTGCAGCAAAATAGGGAGTTCAAATTCAATGGAATCGAAAATGGAAACAAATTCAATGGAATTGGAAACAGAGATAGCTTACAATGAAATAACAAAGCAGTAACAACAGGGTTTTCGGGCAGCTCCAGTGGCGGTAGTGGCTCCACAAAAAATTTAATAAAACAGGGTAATGGAACGGTAGCAACTCCGAGAAGGTATAGCTCGACGGCAGACTTCACTCATGACCAGAGGCACGACGGCGCAGCCTCTAGCAGTGATGACAGAATGCGCGACAGTGGCGGTGATTTCGCACAGCACAACGGCGATGGGACTCCCTCTGGCGGCAGTTCCCGCGACAGCTTCTTTCGTCACTTCTCCTCTCTCGCAGCTTCGGTCTCTCGCTTCCTCTGGCGTGCTTGCTTTCTCTCCTTCTGCAAACAGCGACGGCAACAGCTTGGAGTACGGCGGCATGGCGCAACGGCAGTGGAAAAACGAGCTTGATGAAGGTAGAACGGCAACGGAAAAACTGACATCGGCAAGGCGCGGCAGCGACGACATCTTCCTCTCTCACAGGCTTGTGCGTTGCTCTCTCTGAGAGTGGCAAGCCGCGGTGGCAATGACATCTTCCTCTCTCACAGGCTTGTGCATCGCTCTCTCACTCCCTCCGTGACAGCACAGCGACAGCGAAGCGGTAATGATGCCCACCGCACTGCCTCCGTTTCTCTCTCTTCCCTCTTCTCCATATCTTCTTTCTTCTTCCCGGAACCCCCCTCTTCTTTCTTTTCCATTTCTTTCTTTTTTCCCCTTCTTCGCTGATTCCGTTTCCCCCTTTTCTTTCTTATTTCTCATGTGTGTGTGCGGCGGTGAGGATAAGAGATATGACTTACGAGGGTTAGGGTTTGAGCGAAATTAGGGTTTTTATTTTCAATTTGAATTAGAAATTAGAGATTTTATAAAAGAATTTGGATATAATAGATATTTAGGTAAAATTAAAGGATAGAATAATAATTTTAAAATTAAATATGCTCTATCAAAAATATTTTAGGAACACTATTTATTAATATATTGTTGAGTTGAAATAATTATTTTTAATTTAAATTATAAAATGAAAAGATTAATTATACTTTATAAAGTACAGTTCAAATCTGAAATATCAATTATCTAATTTAAATCATTTAACTTTATTATTTTTTCATTACCAAAACTTGATTTTGAATTATATAAAATAGTCAATTTCAATTATACCAAATATCTAATTATACTGAAGATAATATAAAAAAAATCTTAATTATTTTGAATTTCAATTAGGGATAAGTATTATTTTGGTCCCTAAAGTTTAGTGTCAGAATCGAAATCGTCTCTCACGTAATTTTTTATTTAGAATCATCCTAAATGTTTTATTTCATATTAAAATTGTTCTTTTTAATAAAATTTTAAATTTTATTACTAAATTACCCATAACTTAATAAAAAAATTATAAATTTTTTTAAAAAATACAAGAAAATAACGC
>NC_029778.3:61577724-61587120 GCF_000817695.3 Arachis duranensis
GGCGGGACGAGGTTGAGCAGCGGTTGGGCGCGACGCATTCCTCACCTCGACGACGACGCGTGTAACAGCTGTGACTCCTCCCCCTTGGTCACTGGCTCACGTCCCTCTCTCCCTCTTCCCTGGGTGCGACACGATGGCGACGGCGACGCGTGTGATGACGGTGACTCCTCCCCCCTTGGTCACTGGCTCGCCGTCACCCCTTCTTCCCCCTTTCTTTTCTGCTTCTGCTTGAGCTTCTTCTGCTTCTGTCTTTTCTTTTAATTCTAATTTTGATTTGTTATTTTCTGATTTCATTATTGTTGTATGTTGATTTTGTTGTTGAATTTGATGTTGTTTAATCTGATTTGATGTTCTTGAATCTGATTTGGTGTAGTTGGTGGTGGTAAAGATGCTGATGGTGGTGGTAAAGGTGATTGTGGTGGTGGAGGGTATTTTTGTCCATAAAAAGATAAAAGGATGATTTTAATACAAAATAAAATGTTTAGGACGATTCTAAATAAAAAATTACGCGAGGAACGATTTCTATTCCGACCCTAAACTTTAGGGACCAAAACAATACTTATCTCTTTCAATTATTATCAAAATTACTTATGACTCCTAATTACTTTTAAAATTCAATGTATCATAAAGCTTTATTTAATTAATTTTAGTAAAATAATTTTCTTAGAATAAATTTTTTAACAAATATATTAAATTAAATTTTCCAAAAACTCGAATTGTTATGGCATCATGAATCATTAAAAATAACGATAAATTTCTGATCTAATTAGAAAAAAAAGACCATTTTTAAGGAAAAGCTTTTTATTTGTGTTGTTTGTGAAATTTTTGAGAATTGACATCTTATTAGAATATTATAAGTTATTAGTTATTAAAAATTAGCTAGCTAATTATTAGTCACGATTTTGAGACTTTAATTATTCTCTCATTTAAAATAGACTTAGATTAGTGACAAAATTGTGACAAATTACATTAGCGTGCTTGGTAAATTTATTTCATACTTTTCATAAATTTTACATGGATTTATATAGAGGTTAGCAATTAGTAACACCATGAAATAAGGATAGAATAAGGATTAATGTTTTCCTTCACAAACTAGTAGCAACATGAAATAAACAAGGAAAATCTATTAGTTATTAAGCAGTCGCTAATTCCTCACTAAATAAGCTTTTGATTAGTGACTCAATTGCGACCACTTACTTCTACATTTTCTCGGTTAGTTTTGGATTTGTTATAACTCTGCGACGGATTTCCGACGAGATTAGTGAGTAGTTTGCTACAAAATAGGTAGGATATAGCTTTTGTTTTGCGATAAAATTGCAGTTGCCAAGTCGCTCGCTAAACTAAACTTGCGACAACTTAGCGACAAATATATTTCACCCGCCAATCAGCGAACAAAGTGTGTCAGTTGTTAAACGGTCGCAAATTTCTCGCTACTTAGGTCCTAGGTGCTCAATATCCGTATTTTCACTTTAGCGACTAATTAGCAAGGAACACTTCCCTAGCTGAATGATTTATACATTGCGACGAGTTAGCGACGACTATTTTCTTTCGCTATCCTAATTTTGAATTTGACAATATTATGCGACAAATTAGCGAGAAATTAGTTGCTCGCAAAAAATAAAAACTTTGGTGACAAATTAGCTAGGAAATTGTCCATCGCAAAATACATTTCAAGTCTTTGTGATGAATTCGCTAGTAACATTGTTCCTCGCTAATTGTATATCAAACAATTGCGATGGAATAGTGACAATAATATCCCCCGCTAAATAATTTGTGACTAATTTGCTAGAATATTATCACTCGCTAATTAATTTGTGATAAATTAGCGAGGAAATTTTCCTCACTCTTTTTTTAGCTACAAAAGTCAATTTGTGAGAAACAAACTTACTCGTAAATCTCTCGCTAACCAGTCGCTTCTCTCAAGTTCGAATATTTGGTAACCGCTCATTAATTTTGTCGTTAGTGCGTCACTAATTCCTCGCAAATTAGTGATAGATTCGTGACAAAAAATATTTCTCGCAAAAATTCGACGCTAATTTGTCAAATTCTTGTAGTGTATCGAAGCCAATCTGAAGACGGCGAGGTGCTTCACGGTGACTTTGTACGACAGAGATAACTCGGAGTTCACTGTTGTGGAAATGACTCCTACTGGTACATTCTCACTGGGTAGCTACAGGGTCTCACTTGCAAGCCAAACATGTGATTGCAGATACTTTCAAGCACTTCATTTCCCGTGTCCTCACGCCCTGGCCTACTGTGCCTATTCACGGCTTACTTGGCAGCCGTATGTACACCAGGTGTATCGTCTTAGTTCTGTGTTTAGTGTGTATCGAATGGGGTTCACACCCCCCATCTCCGAGGGTTTTTGGCTACCATACGATGGACCGACAGTGATCCCAGACCCGAACAAGAGGTGTGCGAGCGAGGGACGTCCCAAGTCCACTAGGATACGGACCACTATGGACGGGCAGATCTGAACAGGCCGAAGAGATGTGGGCTCTGTCGGTAGCCTGGCCACACACGTCGGGGTTGTCCATAGCTCGGAGGACCAAGCCAACAGAACCGCATGATTAGGTGTACTGAGGCACTTTATTACTATGTTGATTTCACTTTTACTTTTAGAGTCCACTGTTTTAGGGTTTTATAGATGGAGTTGTTAACTGAAAAAAAAATTGTTAACGTTAATGTGATGTACTTTGCATTGGTTATTAATGAGTGAATGTGTCCCATTTTCCAAGTGTCATATGACGTCCGTGATAAATTCATGTCATATGACGTCTGTGATAAATTCATAAGGCAATAACGCATTTTCCAAATTAAATGATACATGATAAACAAAATATCCAAATAACTTAAAAAACCAATGTACACCCATTTTCAAAGTAACGGATACACGATAAGGCAATACAGATTGCAAACATAAATAACCAACATACAACTCAGATTGTACAGAAATAAAGGCATACATCAGACACAAGTCATCTAAATAGGTGCGAACCGATGAAGCAACGACGGGGAACCCATGTCCTCTGAGGTCTCCGGATAAGCAACTCCTCATCCTCGATCTCATCCTCATCGTCATCCGGGGCTGGCTGTGCAGGTGGCCTAGGCTGGACTTCTAACGGCCGTGAGGAGGACCCAAAAGGAAATGACTCTGTGTGGACGGCCCCCCTAGACGGTCCAGTAACTGAATGTGACCCAGCAATATAGGCGGGAGGAGGGGTACCACCCAATGCAAAATACTCAGGTACGTGCCGCATCATCTTCCTGCATGATGGTAGCAATCTCGTCTAGGAAGTGTGACCCGCCGTACTCCGCATCAAGGCCATCACCGGCCAAAAAGTCTGAAAACATCGTCCCCGGACTAACCCATGGCGTACTCTCCTGAAGTGTCTGGTCGTCACCGGGGACATCAACGAAGTAATCGCCTAGCGGCCCTGAACCAAGTCCACCGTCACCTTGGCCGGAACCATCTCCCATCCTGGATCCGAACAACTCTCCACCATGCCCGGCGTGATGGGGACTAACACCCCCTACTCCAGCATGGCCTCCATCACCATCATCACCGTGATCATGCCCCGCAGCACGCGCTCTCCATCTGCCGCCACGCCTTTGTCGTCCACCTCTACCCCTACCCGCCGCATCACCCTCCTCCAGAGCCTGGTCCAGCCACCTCCACTCATGCTGTCTCCGTCGTGTACCCACACAAGCTCTCCTCTAAACCCAACGCCTATCCGGAACGTCGTCAACACGGTCTATGTCAGGAACTCGCCCGGCACCCCTCTGCGTTACCTCAACAGGAATAGAAACGAGTCTCGAATCCCCCAGGTACATCTCTAGTGACAAGAACCTCTTTCCATGCTGACTCCACCAGTCTAAGAAGTCATGTGAGGGTCCTGGGTCTGCGACAACGTCGAACCAGAGAACATGGTCCACACGGTTCTCCCAGTGAATATGCCAGAACTGCAAAGCGTACGGGAACCAACGAGCACCTCCTCTCCCATCCTTGGACATCAAGAAGTCGATGTTCAGGGCAGGCTAGGGCCGGGGCTGTACTTCGCCGAACTGGGGTAACACCCTGTCAATCTAATGCCACTCTACGACGGCAAAATATATCAGTGCCGTCACACACCGCCATAAGGCCGTATAACGAGGCTCCAACACCTCCGGATGCACAACGTGAAGGATGTCGGGCGAGCTATATAGCATCCAGATAAACTGAAAAAACATATCAACATCGTAAGGCCAAATCGTAAACCGAAGTCGGAAACTTTAATTGACTAGTCATACGAGGTTAGTATACTCACATCCCTGGCCTCTATAACATGTCTATCCTGAGCCTCCACATCTGCACTCGAGGTCCCTTCTCGCTACCGGAAGGATTGTGCCCTGACCACCTGCATATCACATCGGTGTTATAGCATGTAAAAAGTGTGACAAAATAGTATAACATTATAAAAGGACATGGAATTCAATAATTTAACTCGAAATAGAAGAGTCCAAGAATGGTACCTCGAGGCCAAGGGCCAACTGAACTCATCATAACTAGCAGGCCTAAATCCAGGAAAGCGCCAGAAGATCCAGGACTGAAGCAACTATAACGGGCCTGCTAACTTCACCACATGCCTGTTGGCCACTCGGCACATGCACCTGTATAACCATGCTAGTGCCGCCAACCCCCAGCTGTATCCATCCATCTCCTCAATCCTAGCCACGTAAGGTAGCCATCTGATGTGAATACAGTTGCCGGACTTGTCGGCAAACAACTGCGTGCCCAACAACATCATGATATAGGCACGAGCAAAGCGCTTTACTGTCTCCTCATCGGCTCCTGCGGGGCACTCTCCAAAAGTCTCCTGGAACCAAGTGCAGTTCACTACGAACTTCTGAATTTGGTTCGCAGGAGGTGACACACAAAGCAATTCCTGGAATGACACCCAAGCCGTACGGCCACCATGGATGTATACCTGGAAATCTGTCAGGAAACCACTGACATAACGTCCGTCCACTGGCAACCCAACTGGTAGGCCACGTCCTGTAGTGTGATTGTGCACTCCCCGAACAGCATGTAGAATGTGTGCGTCTCCGGACGCCAGCGCTCGACAACGGCATTGACAAGGAGCTAATCTAGTCGAAACCATCTATCGTTCAGTCTCGCAAGATGGTATAATTCGGCCATCTGCAAGTACGGAACGTACTGCTCATCAAGTCGCATGCCCTGCTGTCGCCGCATGCTCGAGATGCATCGCTGGAGCTGCACATTACATGGACCGCATAATTAGAACCACTTACAAAACCACTAACAAAAAAAGCTAACAACAGAAACCACTTATGAAAACCACTAACAAAACCTACATGCAAAACCAACATAATAAACCACTATCAAAACCACATGCTTAAATCGCTAACATAAACCACATGAAAATTCACTTACGAAAACAGCATGCAAAACCACTAACATAAACCATCAACAAAACCGCATACAAAAACACTTACAAAAACTATTAACATAAACCGCCAACAAAACCGCATGCAAAACCTCTAAAATAAACCACTTGCAATTACCACTAGTATTAACCATGAACTTAAACCATCAACAAAACCGCATAGAAAACACCTTACAAAAACCATTAACATGAACCATTAGCATAAACCGCCAACAAAACCGCATGCAAAACCTCTAAAATAAACCACTTGCAATACCACTAGCATAAACCACGAACATAAATTATCAACAAAACCGCATACAAAACCACCAACAAAAACCACTAACATCAACCACTAACATAAACCGCCAACAAAACCGTATGCAAAACCTCTAAACTAAACCACTTGCAATACCACTAGCATAAATCACTAACATAAACCGCCTACAAAACCACTAACTCAAATAAACCACTAGTACAAAATTTTCTATCTACTAACCTCGTCATTGATGACCCCGATTATATGAGCAACTCCATCCAAACGATATAGCCTTTCCGGATCGTCTCCCATCGGCTAAATATTCTGCTCGAGTCTTTCTCGGACCGAATCAGTGTCATTTTCTCTGGGATTTGGTGGGGTATGAGAATGAAAAACTGATTCGAATGAGTTTGGTTCGAACTCCTTATATAAATCAACTCCTTCCGAATTACTATTTGTTGCAAAATGTGACTAATTCGAATCAATAAGGTTCGAATTCCTTGGAGAATCGCGCTCACTAGTAATTCGAAGCCATCTAATTCGAATTAAGCCTTTTTGTAATTCGAATCTTGTTGCTTCGAATTAGTATGTTGGTTTGGTTTGTTTTAATTCGAAACGAGTAGCTTTTGAAATGAGGTTCGAACGAAGCTAATTCGAATTACATTAAAATATGGTTTGGTTGATTGATGAAGTATTTTTGATAATGACTGATTTGTGTAAATAATTTCTCATCATGGCTTATTTAAGTTTTTTGTCCAATTTAAAAATAAGAATAAGTGAATACAAAATATAAGATAAAAATACTTATTTTTACTAAATATATATTTTAGCATTATTTTCAATATTTATGAAGATTAAAATTTTGTCTTTATTCAAACAATTATTTCCTTCATAAAAAATAAAAAATAATATTCTCTAGACAGAATTGTAAATGATAATCCAATTCTATATCTGACCAAT
This sequence comes from Arachis duranensis, assembly GCF_000817695.3. Classification (NCBI taxonomy): domain Eukaryota; kingdom Viridiplantae; phylum Streptophyta; class Magnoliopsida; order Fabales; family Fabaceae; genus Arachis; species Arachis duranensis. Next base: position 61,584,370 of record NC_029778.3, read on the forward strand.
ATATCATTAATTATAACCATTTTACTGATTTCTATGACAAAATATCATGAAATATTGTGTGTGGTCTTTTTATAATTCCTATACATGATAGGCATTTTTAAATTAAATGTAAGGTAAAGATTTCATACACATTATATTTATAGGTAGATATTATTTTCTATCTATACATTCTACTGTGGGATTATGGAGTTTAAGAATTTTTTGTTTTTCTATTGAGTACATCAAAGGCAGACCAGTAAATAAATTGAAAACCTTACGCTAGAACAAACAGTTGTTACCACCTTAAAAGATTATTTCTTTTTATGTTTTTTATAAATTGGTCAAAAACGGTCAAAAACGGTCAAATTCGGCGGTTAACTTTTATAGATGTTTTTCGGTTTGGTACAACCTAAATGGCCAAAAGCCTAAAACTCCCCAACACAGGCCAGTCCTCCCTTTCCTCTCCCATCTGAAACTTTGAACTTTGAAATTGAAAGATCAAAAGAACCCTGCACCCGCAGCCCCATAGTCCCCACATTCACCTTTTCCGTCGTCTTCGTCTCATTCCCTTCGTTGCGTGTCTCAATCCAGTCTCTCTTCACTGCGTGTGCCGTCACTGCTTCTTCGCTCCGTACTGTTGGTCATCGCTACTCAGCTCCTCGCCTGCGTCATTTCTGCTTCTCTGCCTCTTTGCCAATCTTGCTGGTGGTCTCTGCTTCTCTGCTCCTCACTCGCCGTCTCTGTCCTCGTGTGAGTGGTCGATGGCTTGTCAATTTCTTGAGTTGTTGGGTGTTCAGCTAACTGGTAGTGATGGATAATTAGAAGAGGGTAAGTGGGTAAGGTAGCAATTTATTGTTACAATTCTTCAAAGCATTTTTCTGACCAAAAGTTTATTTTGACATTTTCTTTTGAAAAATAATTTAGCTTTACATTTTTTCTACTAAAGACTTTCAAATTAATTAAACTCCACATAGGCTTGTTGTTTGAGATTTTGTTAACTAAAGTGACAATGATGAGGGCTTAAATGATATGGTTAATGATGATGGAAAGAAAGAAGAACTGAATGATGAATTTGATGATTTTTTTATAGTAAATCTGTTCTAGAACTGCAGGGTGTGGATCCAAAGAGGGGGTTGGAAATAGTAGTCATTGTTTAATTGTTTATGATTTTTATTTGTTATTATAGACATCTAAGACATGGCTAGAGATAGAACTTTGGTTTGGTATATGCAGAAAATCTAATCCACATATGTAATATACCTAATGTCTTCGAAATGCTATGATTGCATTAAAGTTTTCATTGTGCATGAATGGTAATGTTTATGCATGAAAATTGAAACCGTGTTAAAGTCAATTAAAGAGAATTTTTCACTAAATGGAGATTGAGTCTTTGAAGCCCAAGAAAATTACCAGAGCTTAAAATAGTTTCTTTTTATTTATTTTTTATTTATGTTATTCCTCATCGGTTATTTTATTTTATATTTAATTAAATCGGTTGAATTCCAATTGAACCACTAAATTATTAAACCAATTACTTCACCGATTTATTAACCGATTCAGTTCTTGCAACCTTTGTTATTTCTCTACTAGCTGTAGAAAATCAAATAGAATATATATTTCCTTAAACAACCAAAAATATCTCATTTTATATTGAATATAAATTTATCATTTTTAATATTTATATTCTCATATCTTATAAACAAGTATATGTAAATTTTCTAAAATATATTTTATTTTTATGGGTATTATATGCTTGATCTACATTTGGAATTTATAAAAAACAGGTCATGTTATATTTAAATTACTTTATCATGCATATAGTTTGATTAGGTAGGTAAATCATTATTCATGTATGTAATGCACAACCTTTTCATGTTTAAGTAATTTAATTCTTTTATCATAAAAAATATAACTCCGCTTATGTTACACTTGCGGTACATAGCCGATCTCAAGCCCGGATAAAGGAGGAGGGTTGTGTTAGGTCTTCGGCAACCAACGTAAAAATATAGCCGAACCCCCCATGACATGAATCAAAGACATTATTGCGCTAAAGCTAGGTCGTTACCCGGAAGTAACGCGCCGTATGGCTCGAGTACGGTGTCAAAGCAAGAGCCGCTGCATCGGTGCCCGGATGTAGTGTTAAATGAGCAAGGGTTCTCGCGTTTTCGTGAACGGACGAGGGTAAATAAGCTAGTTCACAAAGGAAAAGGTAAAGGTCGAAGCGACAAAAGGTTGAGATTTGGGACATGGAACATAGGCACTCTAACAGGAAAGTCCATGGAGGTGGTGGATACCATGACAAGGAGGAAGATTAACATTATGTGCCTACAAGAAACGAAATGGGTTGGTGCAAAGGCTAGGGAGTTGGATTCTTCTGGTTTCAAACTTTGGTATACAGGAAAGGTGAAGAATAGGAATGAGGTTGGAATAATTGTGGATAAGCAGTAGAAGAAGGACGTCGTGGATGTCAAGAGGGTGGGAGATCGGATCATCTCTATCAAACTTGGGGTGGAGGGAGGTGCTTTTCATGTGATTAGCGCCTATGCACCGCAAGTGGGTTCGGACGAACAACACAAGATAAGATTTTGGGAGGATCTAGAGAGTTTGGTTCAAGGCATACCTTTAGGAGATAAGATTTTCTTAGGAGGAGATTTAAATGGCCAAGTTAGGAGAGAAGTGACTGGGTATGGGAGTATTCACGGAGGCCATGGTTTCGGGGTAAAACTATTTTAGACTTTTCTTCAACCTTTGATCTTCTCATCGCAAATACAT
>NC_029778.3:61589158-61590249 GCF_000817695.3 Arachis duranensis
CAGAGCACAATGGCGTCGTTTGATTCATGTAGCCGACCCCACTTAGTGGGACAAGGCTTTGTTGTTGTTGTTGTTGTATCATAAAAAATATAATTTTCTTTTATGTTAACTAATCATTTTTTATTCATTTTTCTCAATTAATGTTTAAATTACTTTTTATTCAATTTATGCTTGAGAATTAAATATCAAAATATAGATGTAATACAAATTTTTTTAATTTACTAATAAATATTAAAGTTGAATAAAAAAAAGTTTAATTATTCTGTTGGTCTTTATAGTTTTGCAAAATTTTTAATTAGATCCTTATACTTTTTTTCCTTTTAATTGAGTCCCTACACTTTTTTTTTCTTTTTATTTGAATTCATGCACCAATTTTTTTTAGTTGGTCCCTATACAATTAAATCAATTACTACTAAAAAGGACCTAAGTGAAAAAAAATTGGTACAAAAACTCAATTAAAAGCTAAGAAGCACCGATACGACACGCGATACGGATACGACACGACACGGATACGCCGACACGTTTTTTTTATAAAAAATTGGATACGCGCCGACACGTTCTTTTTATAAAAAATTGGATACGACACGTTTTAGGATACGTTGTGAATTAAAATTTAAATAATATATTAAATTAATAAAATATCATATTGTAAATATAAGAGTAAATATAATTGTATAAAAAAAGTCTTAAAATTATGTAATTATTAAAAAAATAAAAAATTTTAATCTACTCTTGTCATCTCGCTAACAGAAAATGTATCAATTTCTTCTCCTCCAAGTCCATCATGAATCAATTATAAAGAAAAAATTGATTAATCGGGCCATAAAATCACAAAATCAATTGAAGATTTGCAGTCCAATAGAAAGATCCGTCTCATGAACATCTGAATCGAGTCGGACTCGTTCGGATTCGTGACCGCTCTACCAAGATTCGGGTCGGACTCGTTCAGATTCGTGACCGTTCTACCAAAATTTTGCACCGCAAGAAGACACGCTGATACGCTCGTTTAAAGTATCCACGGAGTGTCAGTGTCGGATTCGTGTCCGACACGGATACGCCAGCACCAAGAAAGAATCCGTGCTTCATAGATT
>NC_029778.3:61590355-61591547 GCF_000817695.3 Arachis duranensis
TCTGAGTGGGGGTTTCTTCCAAAAACCTAATATTCAAAGACAATCCCCACCGTTGTTCCAAATTTTTAATGCATCCATCTCCTTGAAGGTTCCAAGAATCTTTCCCCATACAAGAAAGCTCCAAAAAACAAATACACTTTCGCAACTTCATAGTTCATATTTTCTAGCTGCTAAGAGATCTAAATTATATAACAGGTGTCGAATCACTTCCTCCTAAGATCATGTTCATTTGTATTCCCCAAATCTCCCATCTTCCACTTATGATCCACCTTAAATTTTGACAACTTTTACGGTGAGATACTTTTATTCTAAGTTTTGCTAACATATACCGAAATAAAACATAAATATAAAGATAGAGATATAAAATAGAGATTGGATTCTCTTCAGTAAAAAAAATTAGATAGTGTCAATTGTAATCTTTTATTTTTTATTATTCTCTCTCATATTTAATTTTGGCCCCACTTATAAAATTAACGGTGAGAGATCACACTGCATTTTCTCACAAGATAAAAATATTTTTGTCTTATATATTTACATTTTGTTATAGAACAATGTTATATGACTAACAAATATTATTTTTTGTCAGTACAGCCAACAATAATTTGTACTTATATTTATATATATTTTGCATATAAAAACTATATAATTTATACATATATTTATTAAAATTTTATACATAAATCAATATCATTTGTACCCATGAATCAATATAATTTATACTCATATTTTAAAATTTACTCATATGAATTAATAAAATGACAATTTAGTATTTATACCATATTAAAAATTACTAATCTTCAAAAGTGTATTTTTGTTTTATTTACCAAATGCAACATAGCAGGTACATTCTATATATGATGACTATAATTATAGTGGTTATGAACTTATTGTAACTATGAAATTTTGAAAATATTTAAAAAATATAGCTAAAACTAAGATTACATGTTTTATTATTTGACAACTTTTTTTTAATTTAAAAAGTAAAATTAGAAATAAGAACAAACTAAAAGTTTAAAACAAAATTATCAAATAATAAAAATATGATGTTAATTTTAAACTACATTTTTTAAGTATTGTAAAATTTTCACATGTCTATCAAATATCAATCTACCATAATCACCATAAAATTCATATACATAATATACATATTAAAAGTTTTAGAATTATCTTAGCAAATGTTCTTAAAACAGAA
>NC_029778.3:61591576-61593895 GCF_000817695.3 Arachis duranensis
TACGAACATTTTCTTCTTTCATCTACTATCCTTGCTTCCATATATAACATCCTCCTTTTTCCCGTATTCTAAGGAAAATACTAATTTGACAGGTAGAAAAGAAGAAACAACCAGCAACTACAAAGGAAAAATCTGAATTGCCGAGGAGTTAAAGCAATTCAAATTTCACACTTTCCTTTCATAGTTATTAGTTGTTGGTTCCCTCTAACATTATTATTACCTATGCTGGTGCTGCATGGGAATTATTATTATTATTATTATTATTATTATTATTATTATTATTATTATTATTTAGCTTCCTCCTTTTATTAGCATCTGGACTAGTAATATGTGAAGATGAATTAATGTTTGCATATGAAGCAGCAGCATGAGTGTCCTCACTTTTGTAGCTTAAGCACACACCATCCAACACCCCAATTGGACTTTGTGGCATCAAAGGGGCAGAAACAGAACCACTTCTTGTGTCCTTATTAGTAAAACCATCCTTTGATGACAACCCTTGGATTAATTTCACACATTTCAACACTCTCTCCTGCCAAAACAAAACCTACTAATTAAGATCAATCATACACATCAATTAATTCAAACATGTTATAAAATATCTATCATTTCCACTAAATTGCTTTCTAACAGTTCAATACTCTTTCATATTATTTGTTAGAGTTATTTTAGAAAAAAAAAAATCATAAACCCTTAAAGTATTTAGATATGGTTATACCATAATAATAGTGTTGATTAGTAATCAAATTAAGATGATCAATATAAAAAGGGGAAAAACATGATTAAAACATTCACTTTTTTTTTTTTGGTTTTTGAATGGTGCACCCCACAAATTTACCTTTTCCACTAGGTGATTCAGAAGAGAAATTGCTTTCTCAGTGTGCACTGTTTTTGTTTCCCTTACCACAACTATTGCTATAGCAGCTGCAATCTCTGATGGTCTAAACGCCAAGCATTCAATCCCTGCATTAAATTTTCCCACCCTCCAAAAATTATGTACTATCCATCTTTGGTTCAATTCAGTTCCACCCTTTCATTCATATCATAAATCACTTACTATTGTTGCTATATAGCTATAAATAAAGCAGAACAAGTACCTTTTACAGTACTCAGTATAAGTTGGATGGATCTCATAATTGAATCTCTTGTTGGATTTTGATCATCATTGACCTTGTAAAGGAAATAGTCAATGAAGGAGAAAGGGGTAATTGATTGCATTCTCCATCTCAATGTGCTAAGTACCAAAAGCTCCATTCTTTGGATTGTTTTTGCTTCAAATACAAATTTTAATTCACCAACCTGAAGGGGTAAAAAAAATTATTCACCACAAGCAAAACCTATTATGTTTTTACTAACATATACTCCCTCTGTTCTTTATTGACAGTCAAATTTGCTTTCTTGATACATTTATAAATTAAGGATTTAGCTAATATATATTTTAAGGGACAAATATTAAGATTACCATAAGTAAAATTTTTGAACATTTTACTTTAATAAATATAAAATAAATACATTGGAATTTTGAACTACTTTCTATAAAGAGTTTTTTCATTAGTAATTTTAATAGTACTCTTATAGCGTTGCATGTAATATGCTGATTTTATAATGTAGCAAAATAAGTCAAATATACCACTATTAAGAAATTAAGGTAGTATTAATTAATCATTGAGATAAATCTTATAATATATGTCGAGTTAACATTTTTAGAAAAATACAGTAATTAATCAATGTATCTCAAGATAAATTTGCAACTAAAATAAAAATGTTTTGGGAGCCAATAGAAAATCAATTTAAAACAATTTAAAATTATTTTATTAAAAATACTAGAAAATTTTCAGAATTTATTAATTTTTATCATTACTTTTAGCCATTAACCTAATTCTTTTAGTTTAATAATCCAACAACATACTTTAGTCTATATTTTAAAACATTAATGGCTAACTGTATAAAAAAACAATAAATTCTGATGACCTTTTGCATTCTTTAATTACAACTTATCTTATTTTATATTTTGCATTGTAATTATTGCTAAAAATAATTAAATATAAAAAATATATAATTATAAATATTAAATTAAATAAAATAATTTTAATTATTATCTCATTAATATTGTCGCACCTAAAATAATTCCAAGAAGTATTAATTATTGAAATGAAAATCATTTAATGCATCCAACATTTTTGCTACATTCATAAATTAATATCAAGATGCAAATTTATGGAGAAACATAGATTATAAATAGGATTCAGTTAACATGTGCTTTAAAGACACATAATAAATTTATTATTAATAAAACTTTTTTAAATATTTTCATTTAAT
>NC_029778.3:61593930-61595267 GCF_000817695.3 Arachis duranensis
AAATATTTTCATTTAATGAATATAAAATAAATATATTAAAAACTTAATTTTTTAAATTTTTAATAAAAAAAATTCATTTATAAACTTTAACCTGCAAATCAAGGCAAAGAGGAGGATCAGTCTCATTTATTTTGGTTGCAAGAGATAAGCAAGCCACAGCCAACAATTGCATTGTCCAAACCCTTTGCTTCTGAGGTTGGAAATTAAAGATCTTATTAGAACCTGGGAATATAATTTAAAAAGTAAAAATTAAAAAATTCTTTGTCTTTATTCATTCATTCATTAACTTACTGGTAGTTCATACGAAGAAAGAAAACGGTCCAAGTAATTTACTGAAAGATAAGCAGAGAGGGCTCCAAAGCCAAATTGCTCTCGAACCTATTAAAAACCAAAAAATAAGGTACGATTGGTTAGACTTAAAAAGCGAAAAAAAAAAAGTGTTTAAATGAGGGTAAAGTATATTGTTTACTTTTAAAGTTTGTAATTTTTTTAAAAAATATCTGTAATGTTTAATTTTATTTATTTTTATCTTTAACCTTTTTGTTTTATTTTTATTTTTAATATTTTTAATTTATTTTAAAATTATTCTTAAACGTTTTTTATTTTGTCTCTATCATTTTAGTTAAAATTAACATTCAAGAATATTTTTTATACAAATCGAAAATATTAAAAATATAATTAAATATTAAAAATATTTTAAAAAAATTATAAACGTCAATAACAAAAATATACTTTATCTTTTAAAAAATAGTGACTACTCCAATAAAAATTTTATTATTATCATCATGTGAAAATACTTTATTTTGATTATTAAATAATAAATTATAGAGTTTGATTTTCATATGTTATAAAAATGTTACTTTTATTTAAAATGTGAACAAATAAAAAAGCTCCACTTTTAAAACAAAGATCATCATAAAAAAATATTTTTAACATTTTTATTAGAGTAGTTGTCTTAAAAGATTATATAGGTTGAGCAGAAATCCTTAACTCGAAGCAAAATGTTAAAAGCTGAAGAATTTATGCATTAAACATTTAAAAAGAAAAAGAAATAAAATAAATTTTTTTCTTTAAAAAATTATCTATAGATTTTATCGAAGCAGCTGAAGTTCACCAATGGAATTATCATAAAACAGAGAATAGAGCAATCAAATCTTAGTTTAGTTTATAATTTGAAAAAAAGAGCATCTTAATCAAAAGTTTACTAATAAAAAGAATTAACATAAACGAGTCTTTCACAATTAACGGCCTTACAAATCCAGGTGGTTTAAACACACCTTTTGAATCCAATGAATGGCATGATTTCTGGCCCCAAAATCCAAATCCCCATTTGTGAG
>NC_029778.3:61595387-61641857 GCF_000817695.3 Arachis duranensis
CTTGCCACAGTAACTCCTCACGGTTTTGATGCCTAAGATGATGCCACGTGTCCGCCAACAACACCGAACCACCGCCGTAATCATTTTCGTCGAAGACGCTGTTGTTGTCCTCTGCACATAGAAGGCTTGAGACACTCCGCAAACTACTCGATGCCATTCAAACAAACCACACCTGGGGCCCTTCTCTCTCTCTCTATATATATATATATACACAAATATATATCCCTTCACTGAAGAACTCCACAAAAAATTTAAGTAGAAAACTGTTTTGTTATTAAAGGTTAAGTGTTTTAGAAACAATAACAACCGGCAAGAAGCTAAGTCCTTTGAATACCGGATTGGAAAGATTTTCCGGGAAAAGAAAAAAGAGTGGGAAAATAGAAGACGAGAAAATTTCAGGGACGAAATGAAAAGAAGAGTGTGCGTCTTTTGAGAGAGAGAGAGAGAGAGAGAGAGAGAGAGAGAGAGAGAGATTGTGGGGTAACGGGGACAGAGGGGAGAATTGGAGGGATTTGTTTGTTGGAGCGCCAAATTCATAGAAACCAAAAACAGAAACACTATTTTCCATTTTATCAGAGTGAGAGAGAGAGGACACACCCTCTTCTCACATTCTTAATTTATCAAATAACAAACGAAATCATAAATTTATTAACAAAGAAGATCAACCAGATACTCGAGTCTTACAATCACACCTCCATACTATTCAAAAATGGGTAAGAGAAAAAAAAAATCTATCTGCACACTAAATTACTAAATTAATTGTTATTCCAGTGGCCGATTTTTGGCCATACCTGCTATAGTTATAAAAAGAAATATTACTGGTAAATTTTACATACATAAACATGAATATATTTTACATTTGGATGTATATATTTTATTTTATAACATATAAAAATATAAATTTAATATATTTTAGTGAATAAAAATTATGTATATTAATTGAAGGTCCAAAATTATATATAAGTGTAGATAGACTATTAGATTAGATCAAAAACCCGCTATAGATACATTTTAATCCCCAAATTGGAGATATAATTGATTTTAGTTTTTATACAACTTATTTATATTTTTACAGTTTTTTAGTTTATATTAATGGGATAACAATTGCCATTAAATAAGTTATATAGAAATGTGTTGATTCACAGTGTAGCATGCCATGCTTTCGGCCAAAGATATATCATATATCACATGATCCGTTAACGCCATTGTTTAATATCATGTGGTAATTGGTATGCTAGTAAGTTGATTAATTAAGAGTTAAAATAATTTATCAAATAATTTTAGAAGTTAAATCAATATTTCTGAAATATTAATAAGTAAAAATGAAATATGCTTGTAATTTTAGAGATTACGTTAAAAATTTATTTGTTGCAGTAACTCATTTGTTTTCACATAACTATGTATTTGAATTTGATACTTTTCTTTTTTTGAAAGGATGTATTTGATTCTCACACTTGAGAATATTTCATAATCAATTATTATTATTACCTTTACAAAAAAGTTTAAATTTTCAAATTTTTGTTTAAAAGATTATTCTAGTCCTTATTATTAATAGTAAATTTCTTTAACGAATTAGATTAAAATACTTTTTAATAATCAATGAAAATGTAAGTAGCACATAAAAAAATTTTAGTATTTAATATAATTTAATTTTATTTGTTAAACAGAAAATGAGTAAACTAAATGCAAAACAAAATTATTTTAAATGCCACTTAGTCATTATTCAACCATCATTGATCATTATTATTATAAAGTGATTTTGTTCCAATTATAATATCCATCACTTTTTTTATTTTTAATATCGGATTAACAATTGTGCTTTTTTAAATTATGAATTACTGTGATATTTTTTAAAATGTGGGATAATTTAATGTATAGAGTATAAATCAAACTGTTCTATTTCTGTACTCGGACCATGTGATTTGTGTTAAAAAAATTTAAAAAATTTTGGAGTATATAAATCGGACAGTCCGATCTGTATATTCTAAATTTTTTTAACACAAATCAAATCGGTGGGTCCGATTTGTGTACTCTAAATTTTTTATACACAAATCGGAGTACTTTCTATAATTTTAAAAAATACCAAAAATTATCACATTAAAATATAACACTCATTCTATTTTTATATCCCAATTTTTTAGTCAATATCTATAGTAATAAATAGTTTAAAAAGAAAATTAAAAAAAGAAAAAAAAGTGAAAAAAAAAAGAAATGGAGAAGTGAAGTTTTGAACTAAAGAAAGAGCAACGAATGAGAGAGTTTGTCCAGTTTCTCCCAGACTGACGCGTGTCCTCCGCTGACACGGCCCTCTCATATCGAAACGTCGGTCTTCTTCTCAGCGTTTATTCAACCTTTCCCGCCAAAAGTAACTAAGGTAAAGTGAATATCATATCAAAATAAATAAAGATAAATATTAGGAGATTAACATTTTTTTTATCATTATTAGTTAATACTTTCGCCAACATTTTAAGTCCGATCATCTAATCATTTTAATTATTAATTTATTAGTTCAACGAATTTAATCGTAATNTTTTTAAATTTAAAATATTACATAAAATATTATTAATTAAAGTTTTATATTCGTATAAAAGTATCAATTTAAAAATTAAATAATAAAAAAATATTTAAATATAAAACAACAAGTTATTCGAAATAATAAAAAATTTGTAATCAGCTGGCTGAAATTGGAATTAAGAAAATTAGGATTTGTAGGATTATCTAAAACAAGAGAATTAACAACTAAATTATTATCCACAAATATACTATTATCAGCAAATACTTCTTGACTTATATTATTATCCATAACAAATCAATAAATAATCAAGTTTGTCACTATTTAAGCATAATTAACTAATTAAAAATGACAATATTAAAAACTAAACAGTATTTTTTCTTTACAGTAAAGATATATTTATTAGGATATAATGACAATATTAAATTAGTTGCTGTGTGTAATAATAATAATGTAGATTGCAATTGTTCAGATGCAATCTTTTATTTTAACAAAATTTCATTTAATTCAAGAGAGGGACAATAAATATATTCAATTGATTTTGTCTTTTATTCGAACCGTATTCTTTATTAATTTACGGTTTAACTAACTAGTTTAAACCGATTTTTAATACCTTAAATTTTAAAGTGAGTTTAGTTTGTATTTTTATTTGTTGTTTTTATTTTTAGTATTTTTTATTTTTAAATTTTGTGAAAAAAATGAGATAAAATTTTATTATTTTTCATAAAATTTAAAAAACAAAAAGTATTAAATTAAAAATAAAAATAAAAATACAAATTATAGGTACCTTTAGTTTTATAATATTAAAATTGGTGGTACTATATAATCAAATTATTTTGGTAACTAAATTTAACAAAAATAATTTGTTAGTATAATAAAAATCAATTAAAAAAAATACATGAGTAGAAGAACAAAAACATATTTAATTAAATTTAGTTATAAAAATAATTTATTTACCTAATATTTTTTATTAAATTTAAAATTTATTTTTTAATATTTATAATTAATTAAATATTAATAAAAAATAATAAATTTTATTAATTATATAATATTAATCTAAATAAAAAATTTTCCTTGCAGGGTCCAAGTTCACGTTTCAAGACAGGATTTTGCTAAGTGGATGAGTTAAGATTATTTTTATTCAAAATTTTAAATATTGTTTTATACATTCATTAAATATTTGAGGTTTTTTATTTTTATCAATAAAAATTTTTGACATTGAGAAATTTAAATAAGTTATCAATATATAAATTTAAGGCTTTGCAAAAAATTAAATTTCAGAGTGAAAAAAGTAGATAAATATCTCTTTTATTTTTGATGGGGAAATAATTATTTATTTAAATAATTTCAATTACATCTTCATCTTTATATCTAGTTGGTGTTTATTTTAAATGTCAATATTCGTATGAAAATAACAGTTGTTTAAATAAAATTCAATATAACATTTTATTTTATTAAAAATTGCTTTGTTTTTGTCTTTTTATTTTGATTTTTTGTTTGCGAGATCTTCTAAGGGTATCGAATAAATAAATAAATGTTACCGTTATGCGTTGGTCGGAAAAAAAAAATCATTATTGACATTCTTTGGATTCCATTGCCAGGTAAAAGAATGACAGCAAGAATTTTGTAGTCATCTGATTTAAGGACCATTTTCATTTAGCAAAGAGAAGAAACAAATAGTAGTTTGTTATTTTCTTAACAAATAAACGGAAAACAAAAAAACAAAAAAACTAAGCAAGCAAGTCTCTTCTACAGGTGTCAATTTTTTGTCTCATAACTTCATGTATGAAAATCTTTTACATCTATGATTTATCCGTTCCCTTATTGGGAAGGAAACTAGGAAAGTATAACAGAGCAATAACGGGCGTATTTGATCGATAAATTAGATTTAAAAAAAAAAAAAAACTTGGAGGTCAACTTCTGGGCAATTAATGTGCTATTTTTTACTGATTGGAGATTCTTCTTTACATATTTTGTATTTTATATATTCAAATATTAATTTGAATATAAAAAATTTGGCATCCTTTATTTTGTTATTTTCTTATTAAAATAATACACAAAATTTTATTTTTAATTAATATTAATTTGAGAATAAACATTTTATTTGATCTCAAAAAATTTTAAATCGAATATTTTGATCCTAAACAAATTTTTGTTCTTAAAACGAATTAGTTTTTTTTGTAAGGAAGACTAATTTATCTTATAATATTTGTTATAAAGAATAAATTATTATTTATACCCACGAAAGTTTTAAACTCTGACAAATATACCTAAGAAACAATGAAATTGAAGTTGTATCTATGAGAGATCGGTTTCGAAGGACAAAATTATCCAACCACCCACACTGTCGCCTCCCCAACTGCAACCACCGTAGCCTATCCCTCACCTTCTCCATCTTCATCTTCAACTGCAGTCGCAAAACTCCATATTATCTCATCTCCCTCGATTAATTTCTAACAACCCTATCCTCTGCCGCATCTTTAAGATGGAGAACTGACACCCCTCAGTCTCAATAGGCTCAGCTCCAACATCGAGGCATCAAGATCCTCCAAACTGTTCGTGACGAGTCCTCTACGAATGGTGGATCAAATTCTTCGAATTTAGACCGTAGACTCGAAAAGTAGGTGGTTATTTTGCACATGACTCCAAGAGCCCGATATGCGTTACGAGCACCTCTGCAAGAGGCAGGTTGTTCTGGTGGACTGCCTCTGTGCATGCCATGTGTGTGGACGAGTTAAATCCCATTCTCCTGCGAGTCAACCAGAACGAGTAGTTGAGTCGAGGAGGATAACTAGGCAGGCAAGGGTTTCACGTGCTTGGTGGAAGGAGATAGAAAATCGACAGTAGTGGCGGTAGTGGTGTATATTGCCTTGTCTACGATGGACTTGAGGTCGTAGTCAGAAGAGGAGCTATCCTCGAAGGCCCTATCCATAGAAGTTATGATAGTGGAGGAGAGAGAAAATAGAGAGAGAGAAAGAGAAAGGGAGAAAGAGAGGGGGGACGATGGTAGTAGTGGTGGAGAGAAGGATAATTTTGGTTTTTGGGTAGTTTTTTAGGGTTTGGATAGTTTTGTCGTACGAAATCAATCTTTTATGGGTACAACTTAAATTTCATTGTTTCATGTGTACATTTGTTAGCTCTTAGAATTTTCGTGGATACAAATGGTATTTTATTCAACTAAATCTAATTATTTTATTATAAATTTTGTAAAGAATTATTTGTTCAATACATATATTAAAAAATAATATTAGCCATAAAATTTACCATTTCAGCAAGTAGCTATAAACAATACTCAACTACAACTTATTCCAAGAATCCTTAATATAAACTCAATTATCACCTAAACCAAAATGGCATTACTAAGCCAAAATTCTTAAACATAGAACTCAAACCTCAACCCAACCAAATAATTAATGGAAGCATTAGAAATTCCACCCTTAATACAGGCCATGGATAAAGAACATGCAACACTTCTAAGAAACAACACATGGTAGCTCCCACCCATACCTCCAAACAGAAGTGCAATTGGAAGCAGATGGGTTTTTCATGTCAAACAGAAGAGTAAACACTTAACCTGGTCTCTGTCTATTTCAAATTAGGATAAGGTAGCCTTTGTTAGAAAAAAAAATGACCCACCCCAATCTCTGTTCATGTTTGACGTGAGTTAAGACAGTCTCCCTTGACCAAGGTTAACGGAAGTAATCTACATGTCATTTAACGTTAATGATGTTGACGTTGAGACTTCCTTAAGTGTCATGCTAGCTAAAGAAGACTTCCTTAAGTAATCTACAAAAATGATGTTTTTCATTTTTCAAAAAAAACCAAAATCTTGTGTGGGTCATTCATCTTTTTTGAAACCTTTCATTCTTCTTCCAAACCAAATACAAATCCTAGGATTCTATGATTAGGAGTGGAGAGCATTGATCATCATCGAACTGGTGTAGTGGGAGAGATGGAGAAAATGATTCAGGTGAAAGTTTGAATTCTAGTGGGAGTGTTGGAGCTTAGAGAAAGAATACATGGGTTATCCTACAATGTAATTGTGATTTTCATGCAATTCTATTCATGTCAGGAATACAGAACAACTCAGACAAGTTATTCTTTTAGTGCTCATATTTCAACGTAGTTGTGTTCACTATTGTTTATTTTTTCAATTTTTATTATATGTTAAACTGACAAAATTAATTCATCTTATAGACTGCAAAATGTCATTGCAATTTCTTTGCATGTTTAGATGATGATGTTTCTTCATTTAATGAGAAATGTATGAAGACTCTTTTGATTAAGCATAGAAGTAGAATCAGAATCGATTTGAGGTCATAGTCATGTGTTGGACAATAAAGTGGAAGAGTTAGATAAAAGGTTAATTGGGTTAGAAATCCAGTTGGAGAAGTCTAAATTGAATATAGGTGAAAGTATACGACTTAGGACTCAATGTAGCATTTTGACATTTGTTGATAGAGTTGTAATTGCAAGCTTGTTCAAAAAAAATATTTAAGGATGTTATGACTGATTTGGTTATTGGAGAGTTGTTTATATTATGGAATAGAATTGAGTGTGTTATCACTTTTGGTTCTAAATGAAAATGAGTTATTTTGATGAATGTTCTAAGTTTTTTTCATGTGTTGAAGTAGCATCATATAGCTCATGAAACCATTGTCAAAGAAATCAAATTCATATATGTGTAACATGCATTTTTCAATTTCAAAAAAATCATAGATGTTCATATATTAATAAATAAAAACAAAGAAGTAATCAATCTATTTTAACTTAACACTTAGTGATATAATAATAAAAGATGGATAGCAACATAGTCCTAAATAAAAAAATTAAAGCTCATGTCCCTAAACCAAAAACATAGTATCAGTATTTCATTTTAACAGGAAAAATAAACATCCAAAAAATAAAAACATATGTCCTTAACCCATGTAGCTAAAAGCCACACTTGCAAATGTTAGATTTTCAATATTAATTCTTCTTAGGTGGTCTAAGTCTCGCAGGACTTAAGTATGGAGTAGGCACAACTTTAAAAGTCTTTATGTAGTCTTTGAATTTGTAGCAACTATTATCTTTGTTGATATTGTACCATCTCTATTTGTTGGATTTGTTGTAGATTGAGTTGGGCCATTAGATAGGTTTGGTGAATTATGAGGCCTCAGGTTTAGACCTTGTACAGGTCGAGATGTGGACTACAAAGATGGTCTTTGTGCTGGTAGAGGAAGGGATACTAAACGTGCATCCCATCTTGTAAGAGCTTTGGACCTAAATAATCTACTACTTCTCTCTAAATGATCTAGGATTGAAATTGGAGTTATTTGTCGTAGGTTGTTATAACAAATTACAAATTAAAAAAAAGAGAGTGATGTAGTATGTGTGTATAAAAACAATTCAAATATTTACAAAATATCAATTATAATACTCAAAATATTATTTTTTTCAACCTGGATTGCAAACTGTGAAAGTAGAATTTTTTCACCTTGATTTTAGTTCATTCTTCTCTTGTAGTTGTTTTAGGGATTTTTTTTAGCTTTCTTTGCCTTAGCTTGTGACGAAGAAGAATATTAGTCGATGCATATAATAATTTGCTATTAGCTAATTTGATGTAACTATAATGATGATTTAGACTCACCATAGTATCTAAACTAATCCCATCCCCTTCTGGATTATCATTGATAGTTGAGTTGTCGCCTCCTCATTCTTAAGTTTGTTCATGATGAGCGGATAATTTATACGCTTTTTGGCATTGTTTTTACATAGTTTTTAGTATATTTTAGTTACTTTTATTATACTTTTATTAGTTTTTATGCAAAAATTGTATTTCTGGACTTTACTATGAGTTTGTATATTTTTCTGTAATTTCATGTATTTTCTGGCTGAAATTGAGGGACCTGAGCAAAAGTCTGATTCAGAGGCTAAGAAAGGACTGCAGATGTTGTTGGATTCTGACCCTTCTGCACTCGAAGTGGATTTTCTAGAGCTACAAAAGCCCAATTGGAGCACTCTCAATTGCGTTGGAAAGTAGACATCTTGGGCTTTCCAGAAATATATAATAGTCCATACTTTTCCCGAGATTTGATGGCCCAAATTGGCGTCCAAACGCCCACCAGAGACCCTTTTTTGGCATAAAACGCCCAAACTAGCACCAGAACTAGAGTTAAACGCCCAAACTGGCATCCAAGATGGCGTTTAACTCCAAAAAAGGCCTACGCAAGTGTAAAGCTCAATGCTCAGCCCAAGCACACACCAAGTGGGCCCTAGAAGTAGATTTCTGCACTATCTGCACTTAGTTACTTATTTTCTATAAACCTAAGTTACTAGTTTAGTATAAATAGCACTTTTTCCTATTGTATCTTTATCTATAGACTGGGATATCTTTGGATCATCTTTTGATCTTTTGATCAAGTTCATGCTTGGCTAGCCATTCGGCCATGCCTAGGCTATTTTCTCTTATGTATTTTCCAACGGTGGAGTTTCTACACCCCATAGATTAAAGTGTGGAGCTCTACTGTTCTTCATAAATTAATGCAAGTACTATTGTTTCTCTTCCAATTCATGCTTACTTCTTCTCCAAGATATACTCTCATACTTAATTCAGTTAAGTCAGAATGAAGGGGTGACCCGTGACAATCACCCACTATCTTCGTTACTCGCTTAGCCAAGATCCGCGTGCCTGACAACCACAAGCGGTCTACATGATGTTCAACGTAGTCATTAGATGACATCCGGAGTATAGTCTCTTGGGTCTCTGATCCACGGACCAAGTCCGTGAGGTTAGAACCTTCGTGGTATAGGCTAGAACCAATTGGCAGCATTCTTGAGATCCGAAAAGTCTAAACCTTGTCTGTGGTATTCCGAGTAGGATCTGGGATGGGATGACTGTGACGAGCTTCAAACTCACGAATGTTGGGCGCAGTGACAGTGTGCAAAAGGATAGAGAGATCCTATTCCGACACAAGTGAGAACCGACAAATGATTAACCGTGCGGTAGCTGTGCCTAGTATTTTTCATCCGAGATGAGAAATCCAATAGTTGACTAGCCGTACAGAAACTGTAGCCTAAACCATTTTCACTGAGAGGATCATATAGCTTGCCATGGAAGGGAGCACGCATGATTGGATGAAGACAATAGGAAAGAAAAGGTTCAGAAGCAACAAATCATCTTCAAACGCTTATCTGAAATTCTCCCCAATGAATTACATAAGTATCTTTATTTTATTTTATGTTTTATTTCTCCTTTAATTATCAAAACCTCATAACCATTTGAATCCGCCTGACTAAGATTTACAGGATGACCATAGCTTGCTTCAAGCCCGCAATCTCCGTAGGATCCACCCTTACTCGTGTAAGATTTTATTACTTGGATGACCCAGTGCACTTGCTGGTTAGTTGTATCAGAGTTGTGAGAAGTGTGAATCACAATTCCGTGCACCAAGTTTTTGGTGCCGTTGCCGGGGATTGTTTGAGTTTGGACAACTGACGGTTCATCTTGTTGCTTAGATTGTGTAATTTTATTTTATGTTTAAGCTTTTTATTTTTATTTTCAAAAAATACAAAAAAATTTTAATAAAATCATAAAAACAAAAAAAATTTGTGTTTCTTTTTTGAGTCTAGTGTAAAATTTTAAGTTTGGTGTCTTACATGTCTTTAATCTTTCTTAGATTTTTGAAAATTCATCATGTGTTCTTTCTTGATCTTCAAGTTGTTTTTGATGATTTTCTTTGTTTAATCTATTGATTTTCTTGTTTTGTATTTTATGTTGTTTTTCATATGCATTTTCGAATCCATAGTGTCTAAACATTCAAAATTTCTAAGTTTGGTGTCTTGCATGTCTTTCTTTTCTTAAAATTTTCAAAAATATGTTCTTGATGTTCATCATGATCTTCAAAGTATTCTTGGTTTTCATCTTGACATTCAAAGTGTTCTTGTATGCCTTATTTGTTTTGATCTTAAATTTTCATGTTTTGTTTCATTTTGTTGTTTTTCTCTCTCCTCATTAAAAATTGAAAAGTAAAAAAAATATCTTTTTCTTTTTCTTCTCATAATTTTCGAAATTTTGAGTTGACTTGGTATAAACTCATTTTTCAATTTCCATTTCCAAAAATTAATGATTGTATAAATTCTTTTTAGTTCCTTTTCAAAAATCTTTTTCTTAATCTTATCTTATATTTTCGAAAATCCTTACTAACAATTAATGTTTTGATTCAAAATTTCAAGTTTGTTACTTTCTTGTTAAGAAAGGTTCAATCTTTGAATTCTAGAATCATATCTTTTAGTTTCTTGTTAGTCAAGTCATCAACTCTAATTTTAAAAAATCAAATATTTTTAATTTCTTTTTCAATTCTTTTTCAAAATAAATTTCAATCATATCTTTTTCAAAATTTAATTTCAAAATCTTTTTCTAATTTCTTATCTTTTCAAAAATTTAACTTTCAAACCTTTTCAACTAATTACTTGATTTGTTTGTCTTAATTTTAAAAATTTTACTATTTCTTATCTTTTTCAAAACTACCTAACTACTTTTTTTCACTTCTCATTTTCGAAAATCACCCACCACTTTTTCAAAATTATTTTTAATTAACTAATTATTTTAAATTCTAATTTTATTTTATTTTTTTTATATTTTCGAAACAAACTTAATTAATTAAATAAAAAATATTTTTCTTTTCCCTCTTTTAAATTTCGAATACTCTCTCTCTCATCCCCTTCTATTTATTCTATTTAATTACTAACACTTCTCTTCTACTCATAATTCGAACCCCTCTCTCTTCTCTCTGTTCGAATTACTCATCTCCTCTCTCTTCTCATTCTTCTATTCTTCTATTCTTCTATTCTTATACTCACATAAAAGAATCTCTATACTATGACATAGAGGATTCCATACTCTCTTTGTTCTCTTCTTTTTCATATGAGTAGGAACAAGGATAAAGACATTCTTGTTGAAGCTGATCCTGAACTTGAAAGGACTCTGAAGAGAAAGCTAAGAGAAGCCAAAGCATAACACTCCGGAGAGGACCTTACAGAAAATCTCGAGAAAGAAGCAGACATGGCAGTCGAACCCAACAACAATTCTAGAGATGCAAGGAAGATGCTTGGTGACTATACTACACCAACTTCCAACTTCTATGGAAGAAGCATCTTAATTCCTGCCATTGGAACAAACAACTTTGAGATTAAGCCTCAATTAGTTTCTCTAATGTAGCAGAATTGCAAGTTTCATGGATTTCCATCGAGAGATCCTCATCAGTTCTTAGCTGAATTCTTGCAGATCTATGATACTGTTAAGACCAATGGGGTTGATCCCGAGGTCTATAGACTTATGCTTTTCCCCTTTGCTGTAAGAGACAGAGCTAGGACATGGTTGGATTCACAACCTAGAGAAAGCCTGAACTCTTGGGATAAGTTGGTCACTACTTTCTTGGCCAAATTTTTTCCACCTCAAAAGCTGAGCAAGCTTAGAGTGGACGTCCAAACCTTCAGACAGAAAGAAGGTGAATCCCTTTATGAAGCTTGGGAAAGATACAAGCAATTAACCAGAAGGTGTCCTTCTGACATGCTTTTAGAATGGAGCATCTTGGATATATTTTATGATGGCCTGTCTGAATTGTCCAAGATGTCATTGGACCACTCGTCTGGTGGATTTCTTCATCTGAAAAGAACCCCCGCTGAAGCTTAGGAACTCATTGAGGTAGTTGCAAATAATCAGTTCATGTACACTTCTGAAAGAAATCCTGTGAGTAAGGGATGACTCAGAAAAAAGGAGTTCTTGAGATTGATACTCTAAATGCCATATTGGCTCAGAACAAAATATTGACTCAGCAAGTCAATATGATTTCTCAGAATCTGACTGGATTGCAAGCTGCATCCGGCAGTACTAAAGAAGCCTCCTCTGAAGGAGAAGCTTATGACCCTTAGAATCCTGCAATAGAAGAGGTGAATTACATAGGAAAATCCTATGGAAACACATATAATCCTTCATGGAGAAATCATCCAAATTTCTCATGGAATGATCAACAGAAGCCTCAACAAGGCTTCAATTATAATAATGGTGGGAGAAATAGATTTGGCAATAGCAAGCCTTTTCCATCATCTTCTCAGCAACAGACAGAGAATTCTAAGCAGAGCCCCTCTAGCTTAGCAAACATAGTCTCTGATCTATCTAAGGCCACTCTCAGTTTTATGACTGAAACAAGGTCCTCCATCAGAAATTTGGAGGCACAAGTGGGTCAACTGGGTAAAAGAGTTACTGAAACCCCTCCTAGTACTCTCCCAAGCAATACAAAAGAGAATCCAAAGAGAGAGTGCAAGGCCATCAATATAACCAAAATGGTTGAACCTATAGAGGAGGAAGAGGCAGTGATTTCCAGTGAGGAAGACCTCAATGGATACCCACTAGCCAATAAGAAAGTCCCTAATGAGGAACCAAAGGAATCTGAGGCTCATATAGAGACCATAGAGATTCCACTGAACTTTCTATTACCATTTATGAGCTCTGATGAATATTCTTCCTCTGAAGAAGATAAAGATATTGTTGAAGAGCAAGTTGTTCGGTATCTAGGAGCAATCATGAAGATGAATGCCAAGTTATTTGGTAATGAGACTTGGGAGGATGAACCTCCATTGCTCATCAATGAACTGAATGCCTTGGTTCAGCTGAAAATACCTCAGAAGAAACCAGATCCCGGAAGGTTCTTAATACCTTGTACCATAGGCACCATGACCTTTGAGAAGGCTCTGTGTGACCTGGGGTCAGGTATAAACCTCATGCCACTCTCTGTAATGGAGAAACTAGGGATCTTTGAGGTACAAGCTGCAAGAATCTCACTAGAGATGGTAGACAAATCGATGAAACAAGCTTATGGACTTGTAGAGGATGTCTTAGTGAAGGTTGAAGGCCTTTACATCCCTGCTGACTTCATAATCCTAGACACTGGGAAGGATGAGATGAATCCATCATCCTTGGAAGACCCTTCCTAGCCACAGCAAGGGCTGTGATCGATGTGGACAGAGGAGAGTTAGTCCTTCAATTGAAGGAGGACTACCTTGTGTTTAAGGCTCAAGGATCTTCTTCTGTTAACATGGAGAAGAAGCATGAAAAGCTTCATCCAATTCTCTCCATACAGAGTCAAGCAGAGCCCCCACACTCAAACTCTAAGTTTGGTGTTGGGAGATCACAATCATGCTCTGAGCATTTGTGAAGCTCTGTAAGAGTTTCCTGTCAAGCTATTGACATTAAAGAAGCGCTTATTGGGAGGCAACCCAATCTTATTTATCTATGTTAATTACTTTTTCATTTTATTTTCCATTGTTAGTTTATGTTTTCTTTAGGTTGATGATTATATGGAGTCACAAAAACAGCTGCAGAATTAAAGCAAAATAAAAAACAGCATCAAAAGCAGCACACTCTGGAGGACAGGTGATGAGCGGATAATTTATACGCTTTTTGGCATTGTTTTAATATAATTTTTAGTAGGATCTAGCTACTTTTTAGTATATTTTTATTAGTTTTTAAGAAAAATTCACATTTCTGGACTTTACTATGAGTTTGTGTATTTTTCTGTGATTTTAGGTATTTTCTTGCTGAAATTGAGGGACTTGAGCAAAAATCTGATTGAGGCTGAAAAAAGACTGCTGATGCTGTTGGATTCTGACTTCCCTGCACTCGAAATGAATTTTTTTTGGAGCTATAGAAACCCAAATGGCATTGGAAAGTAGACATCCAGGGCTTTCCAGAAATATATAATAGTCCATACTTTTCCTGAGTTTAGACGACACAAACTGGCGTTCAACGCCAGCTTTCTGCCTTATTCTGGCATTAAATGCCAGAAAGAAGTTGCAAGCTAGAGTCAAACGCCAGAAACAAGTTACAAACTAGAGTTTAACTCCAAGGAAGACCTCTACACGTGAAAGCTTCAATGCTCAGCTCAAGCACACACCAAGTGGGCCCCGAAAGTGGATTTCTGCATCATTTACTTATTTTTGTAACCCTAGTAACTAGTTTAGTATAAATAGAACTTTTTACTATTGTATTCAAATCATCATCTTTGGATGACCTTTTGGAACATCTTTGATCATTGTTAGTCCTTAGACATTGGGGGCTGGCCTCACGGCCATGCCTACCTTATTTTCACTTATGTATTTTCAATGGTGGAGTTTCTACACACCATAGATTAAGGTTTGGAGCTCTTCTGTTCCTCTAGTATTAATGCAAAGTACTATTGTTCTTCTATTCAATTCATGCTTATTCTTATTCTAAGATGTTCACTCGCACTTCAACATGACGAAGGTGATGATCCGTGACACTTATCACCATTCTCACTTATGAACGCGTGCCTGACAAACACTTCTGTTATACATGCGAAAGCTAGAGTGTGTATCTCTTGGATTCCTGGTCCATGCATTTGATTGCCTCTCCTGACAACAGAGCCTTCAATTCCTTGAGATCAGAGTCTTCGTGGTATAAGCTAGAATCAATTGGCAGCATTCTTGAGATCCGGAAAGTCTAAACCTTGTCTGTGGTATTCCGAGTAGGATCTGGGATGGGATGACTGTGACGAGCTTCAAACTCGCGACTGTAGGGCATAGTGACAAACGCAAAAGGATAGTAAATCCTATTCCTACATGATCGAGAACCAACAACTGATTAGCCATGCGAGAAACCGTAGAGGACCATTTTCACTGAGAGGACGGGAAGTAGCCATTGACAACGGTGACACCCAACATACAGCTTGCCATAGAAAGGAGTATGAAGGATTGGATGAAGGCAATAGGAAAGCAGAGATTCAGAAGGAACAATGCATCTCCATACGCTTATCTAAAATTTCCACCAATGAATTACATAAGTATCTCTATCTTTATCTTATGTTTTATTTATCTTTTAATTATTAAAACTCAATAACCATTTGAACCCGCCTGACTGAGATTTACAAGATGACCATAGCTTGCTTCAAGCTGACAATCTCCGTGGGATCGACCTTTACTCACGTAAGGTTATTACTTGGACGACCCAGTGCACTTGCTGGGTAGTTGTGTGAGTTGTGAAAAAGAGTTGAGATTACAATTATGCGTACCAAGTTGTTGGCACCATTGAGATCACAATTTCGTGCACCAACAGGCTTCTGGCACTTAAATGCCAGAAAGGATAGCAGAATGGGCGTTTAACGCCCAGTCTGGCAGCATTCTGGGCGTTAAACGCCAGAATTGGCAGACAGACTGGCGTTTAATGCCAGAAAAGGGTGTCCAGTGTCTGGCTGGAGTTAAACACCAGAAAGGGGCATCAGCCTGGCGTTTAACGCCAGAAAAGGCAGCAGAGCTGGCGTTAAAAGCCAGAAATGGCACACAGAGGGCGTTTAAACTCCAGAAAGGTGCATGTACCAGAATTCCTTGACACATCAGGATCTGTGAACCCCACAAGATCTCTACCTATCCCAACTCTTTTTTTCTCTTTTTTACACCTTTCCATAACACTCTTCCCCAAAATAACCTCCACCAATCACCTATATTTCTCCTCCAAAACCATCATACAACCCACCTACCCCCACCCATTCAAATTCAAACCATCTCCCTCCCAAACCCAACCCCTATTACAAGAATTCCCTCTCCACTCCACTCCTATAGAAGCCCGTCATCACTCCTTCATTTTCACACATCATAACCACCTAAAACCCCCCTTGGCCGAACCATTTACACACGTCCATCTCCTCCATCTCTTCTTCTTCTAATCATTTCCTTCTTCTTTTTCTCAAGGACGAGCAAACCTTTTAAGTTTGGTGTAGAAAAAAGCTCTTTTTTTTTTATTTTTTCATAACCATTAATGGCACCTAAGGCCGGTGAAACCTCTAGGAAGAGGAAAGGGAAGGTAGTTGCTTCCAACTCTGAGTCATGGGAGATGGAGAGATTCATCTCAAAAGCCCATCACTAGAAAGAGGATGGAGCAAACAAGAGAGCCCACTCATGGACCTAAACAAGAGCACGAGAAAGCCCCTCATCAAGAAATCCCGGAGATGCCTCAAGGGATGCATTTCCCTCCACACAACTATTGGGAGCAACTCAACACCTCTTTAGGAGAATTGAGTTTGAACATGGAGCAACTGAGGATGGAGCACCAAGAGCACTCCATTATCCTCCATGAAATCAGAGAGGACCAAAGATCCATAAAAGAGGAGCAACAAAGGCAAGGAAGAGATATTGAGGAGCTAAAGCACTCCATAGGATCTTCAAGAGGAAGAACTAGCTGCCGTCACTAAGGTAGACCCGTTCTTTAATTTCCTTGTTATTTTTTTTCTGTTTTTTGTTTCCTATGTTTTATGTTTTGACTATGTTTGTGTCTTCATTACATGATCATTAGTGTTTAGTGTCTATGTCTTAAAGCTATGAATGATTCCATGAATCTTGCACCTTTCTTAAATGAAAAATGTTTCTATTTGCAAAAGAACAAGAAGTACATGAATTTTGAATTCTATCTTGAAAATAGTTTAGTTATTTTGATGTGGTGGTAATACTTTTTGTTTTCTGAATGAATGCTTGAAAGTGCATATTTTTTATAGTGAAGTTTATGAATGTTAAATTTGTTGGCTCTTGAAAGAATAATGAAAAAAGAGAAATGTTATTGATAATCTGAAAAATCATAAAATTGATTCTTGAAGCAAGAAAAAGCAGTGAAAAACACAAAGCTTGCGAAAAAAAGGCGAAAAATAAAGAAAAAGAAAGAAAAAGAAAAAGCAAGAAGAAAAAGCCAATAACCCCTTAAACTAAAAGGCAAGGGTAAAAAGGATCCAAGACTTTGAGCATCAATGGATAGGAGGGCCCAAAGGAATAAAATCCTGGCCTAAGCGGCTAAATCTAGCTGTCCCTAACCATGTGCTTGTGTCATAAAGGTCCAAATGAAAAGCTTGAGACTGAGTGGTTAAAGTCATGATCCAAAGTAAAAAGAGTGTGCTTAAGAACTTTGGACACCTCTAACTGGGGACTCCAGCAAAGCTGAGTCACAATCTGAAAAGGTTCACCCAGTTATGTGTATGTGACATTTATGTATCCGGTAGTAATACTGGAAAACAAGATGCTTAGGGTCACGGCCAAGACTCATAAGTAGCTGTGTTCAAGAATCAACATACTAAACTAGGAGAATCAACAACACTATCTGAATTCTGAGTTCCTATGGATGCCAATCATTCTAAAATTCAAAGGATAAAGTGAGATGCCAAAACTATTCAGAAGCAAAAAGCTACTAGTCCCGCTCATTTAATTAGAACTAAGCTTCATTGATATTTCAAATTTCATTATATTTTCTCTTCTTTTTTATACTATTTTGTTTTTAGTTGCTTGGGGACAAGAAACAATTTAAATTTGGTGTTGTGATGAGCAGATAATTTATACGCTTTTTGGCATTGTTTTTACATAGTTTTTAGTACGTTTTAGTTACTTTTTATTATATTTTTATTAGTTTGTATGCAAAAATCACATTTCTGGACTTTACTATGAGTTTGTGTGTTTTTCTATAATTTCAGGTATTTTCGGGCTGAAATTGAGGGACCTGAGCAAAAGTCTGATTCAGAGGCTGAGAAAGGACTGCAGATGCTGTTGGATTCTGACCCTTTTGCACTCGAAGTGAATTTTCTAGAGCTACAAAAGCCCAATTAGAGCGCTCTCAATTGCGTTTGATAGTAGATATCTTGGGCTTTCCAGCAATATATAATAGTCCATAATTTGCCCCAGATTTGATGGCCCAAACTGGCGTCCAAACGCCCACCAGAGACCCCTTTTTTGGCATAAAACGCCCAAACTAGCACCAGAACTAGAGTTAAACGCCCAAACTAGCATCCAAGCTGGCGTTTAACTCCAGAAAAGGCCTATGCAAGTGTAAAGTTCAATGCTCAGCCCAAGCACACACCAAGTGGGCCCCAGAAGTGGATTTCTGCACTATCTGCACTTAGTTACTTATTTTCTATAAACCTAAGTTACTAGTTTAGTATAAATAGCACTTTTTCCTATTGTATCTTTATCTTTAGACTGGGATATCTTTGGATCATCTTTTTATCTTTTGATCAAGTTCATGCTTGGCTGGCCATTCGGCCATGCCTAGTCTATTTTCTCTTATGTATTTTCCAACGGTGGAGTTTCTACACCCCATAGATTAAGGTGTGGAGCTCTACTGTTCTTCATGAATTAATGCAAGTACTATTGTTTCTCTTCCAATTCACGCTTACTTCTTCTCTAAGATATACTCTCGTACTTAATTCTGTTAAGTCATAATGAAGGGGTGATCCGTGACAATCACCCACTATCTTCATTACTCGCTTAGCCAAGATCCGCGTGCCTGACAACCACAAGCGGTCTACATGATGTTCAATGTAGTCATTGGACAACAGCCGGAGTATAGTCTCTTGGGTCTCTGATCCACGAACCGAGTCTGTGAGGTTAGAACCTTCGTGGTATAGGTTAGAACCAATTGACAGCATTTCTAAGATCCGAAAAGTCTAAACCTTGTCTGTGGTATTCCGAGTAGGATTTGGGATGGGATGACTGTGACGAGTTTCAAACTCACGAATGTTGGGCGCAGTGACAGTGTGCAAAAGGATAGAGAGATCCTATTTCGACACAAGTGAGAACCGACAGATGATTAGCCGTGCAGTAGCTGTGCCTGGTATTTTTCATCCGAGACGAGAAATCCGACAGTTGATTAGCCGTACAGAAACCGTAGCCTGGACCATTTTTATTGAGAGGATCATACAGCTTGCCATGGAAGGGAGCACGCATGATTGGATGAAGACAATAGGAAAGCAGAGGTTCAGAAGCAACAAAGCATCTTCAAACGCTTATCTGAAATTCCCACCAATGAATTACATAAGTATCTTTATTTTATTTTATGTTTTATTTATCCTTTAATTATCAAAACCTCATAACCATTTGAATCCGCCTGACTAAGATTTACAGGATGACCATAGCTTGCTTCAAGCTGGAAATCTCCGTGGGATCGACCCTTACTCGCGTAAGATTTTATTACTTGGACGACCCAGTGCACTTGCTGGTTAGTTGTATTGGAGTTGTGAGAAGTGTGAATCACAATTCCGTGCACTATTTCACTAATAATAATGGATAATTAAATCCTTGTTTTTAAAAATATAGGATAATAACACCCTCATTCATAGTGAGTCATTTATGAACAAAGTCTTCTACTCTTAGATTTATTTTAGTCAAAGTTGTAGTACAAGGCATGTATATAAAGTAATTCCAATAAAAATACAATAAAAACTATACAACCAATCTAATAAGAAATGTGCATATAAAACAATACTAGATAATTGCCAAATATTGCATGTGCATCTCCTTTCTTGTAAATTAACTCCAATCTTGTAGCCTTGGAAATAAACTTCAAAGAGGATCTCTGTGAATCACCAACCCATACAGTTCTCCACCTATGACTTTTAGATTTGATAGTCTTATCTAATCTCTTTTGTTGCACAGGAGCTAAAGGTCCAATATGGCTTTCCAATTTCTTCTACGTATTGTTATCTTTCTCATTATGTATCATCTTAACTCTTCCTTCATACATGGTTAGAATCAGCTTTTTTCTATATGTCACGATCTTTGCACTCTACACATCATATATATTATTAGTTATATTGTTAACTTTGGTTCCATAGCTGAAAAATACCTTTGAACACACTACTAGTTTAAAGTTCTGTAGATACTCCCAAGCTGGAGTACTAACTTACTTAAATTTTCTGTTGTATCATTAAATTCATTATGTGTGGTGCATTTTGTAGACTCCAAGACTAGTTACATTGTCTATTAATCTTTAAAATGCTTGATAAAATTCTTTCATATATGTAAAACTCAATTCCTCTCAGAGTATTAGAGAACACCTCTTTCATAGCCAATGTTAATCCCTGCAAAGTATAGAAGACAGTAAATTGATGGTTATATTTTCAAGTTTCAATCAAGAATAGAGAGTCAACAAATTTTTTATTGATCCGAAATGAAGTTCAGTACACTCCAAATAATTTTGAAGAACTGTCAAGAACCACTTCCAAGTATCTTTATATTGATTAAAGACAACAAATTATGTAATAATGAAAAAGTGGTTATTAATATGTTTTCCCATTACAGAGAATAGTCACCATAACAACCCTTAGAGAAACAACAATCTAACCATACTAAAAATCTGCAACCACCTTTAAATTTATTTTTATGCATCCAAACTAATATGCAATTTATTAAAGAGAGGAGGAGATTCTAGTTGAGGTATTACTTTCATAAAAGTTGTACTCTCTAGATTGCTCTTATATAGTTTCATAAGATAATCACAAATTTTACCATACTGAGCTTGTTCATTACCAACCACTATCTTCCTAATAGCCTTCAGTGACTTGCTAATCATTTACCATTGCGATGAATATTGTACTCCTCTATCATGTACTTCATGGCTTATTTTGGCTTTAAATCAGGCTGAGTAAATAATCAACTTTAAAGTAACTCAAGGCCTATGAGCTAGGTTATTACGATAGTCCCTACCACAGTTATGTTCATTGACCAAAATTTTTACTTGGTAATAGCCCTATGTACTATTTCGAAAAGTTAGTATCAACGAAGGACAATGCTCACTTACACATGTCCTTACTATATTCTTTTCATTATTTAAATACATTACATCCTTCCTCTTATCGACAAAATAGTCTTTCAAAGCATTCTTGAAGGCTTCCATTATGATGAATGTTTGTCCAACCTTAAATTCATTCTTCTCATATTATGTCTCCTCATTGAAGACATCATATGCAATTCTTCCTTTATCATCAGATGACATTAGGTTGTTGAATGCTTTACTCTTATAGATATATGACCTCCCATAGTTAGAATCTAACTTTTCTCTTGTTGCATCAGCATTTTCACCTACCTTAGTGCCTTCCAAATCCATGCTAGACCCATCACCATCTCCTTCAGTAACACCATCACTCCTATCTAAAGATACACTACCTCCCATGCTATCTTTTCATCTTTATATACATGTGTCCTCCCCCTGCTGTAATACTTTTTTAACGTCTTTTTCTCGGTTGTCTTAGATGAAAAAGCTAGACCAACCTTATATGACCCATTTGCATTGTTCCTACTTAGGCCAGCCTTATTTATCCCCTTTGGGCCAGCCTTATTCCTCGTATTAGGCCAGTCTTAACTCACCATTTGGACCCTTACTAACTTTCTCCTTTTGTGACACCATCTTCTTTTTCTTCTTCACACTCTTCCTTTTTCTCAATTATTCATTGTCTTCATTATTATCTGCATCTTTTGTTGACTCATATATATCAGTTGAGGATGATGAGTCACCCAAAATAATATTCTCAGCATAAATCCCATCATCCACAACTTTAGGAACACTAACAAGGTGATCAAAGTAAATATAAATCTCATTTGTCTCTTTATTCGAACTTGTGTTATCTCTCATATCATTTATTTTAGTATCACCCTTAAGTACATGTAAACCAAATTCCAGGTCAGGGGTCATACTATCAAACTAGTACATACCCTTATATTATGTGTAGCCAAGATCCTTAAATAAAGCTTCTAAATTATAGAAATAAGACAAATCTATGTTCAAAGGTGAATATCTTTGTACTTGTGTATTAACATAATCTAATTTACCCTCTATGTTTGTCTTAAAAGACCCTCCATGATGAAGCACAAAAACTACTTCATAGTCATTCATCTGCAAACAAATACATATATTTCTTTAATAAACAAGCAACACTTAATGAAAGTCCACTTAAGTACACGTATGAAGAAACATCATTCACAAAAAGAAAAAAATAATGCAGTAACTTTACACTCCAAAAACACAATGAAATTAAGAAAAACACAATGAATATTACTAACTTTTGAAAGCAAATATCCTCTTAATAACCTCGATCATGACATCAAGAGCCTCTACTCAATATTGTCAATGACTTTGTCAGTTTTGTAGTCCAAAGCATTGTCTGGAGCTTTGTCAGTGGCC
Organism: Arachis duranensis; assembly: GCF_000817695.3. Classification (NCBI taxonomy): domain Eukaryota; kingdom Viridiplantae; phylum Streptophyta; class Magnoliopsida; order Fabales; family Fabaceae; genus Arachis; species Arachis duranensis. The sequence goes on from NC_029778.3 coordinate 61,617,884, forward strand.
TTGTTAGTACCTTATTTAGAATCATCGCCAGCTATTCCTTTGTGTGTTCCTCTATTAGTGTAAAGAGACGGACAAGGGACGGGTTATTCTATAAACAAGGGTTAGGAATTAGAGGATTATATGGAAATGTGCGACATCTCATTTTTGAGAATAAGAAATGATGTCGTTTTTGTTGGAGAGAGAAACAAATCAACCCCTGTCCATTCTCCTGTTACTAGCATGGCATTTAACGGATACTCAACATACACATCATCAAATTTAATAGACACATTGATAACTTCTATTAATTTTGTTTATGAAGATGATTGAAGGACCATCTTGACTCACAGCAAACACGAACAGATGACAAGGTAGGTCATTTTTTCAATAGGAGTTACCTTGTCCTAGCTAGTATGGAATGAACAGGAACTGGAGTAGGGTGTTTACTCCCAAAAGAATCCAAATAGTTCTATTAATAAGTTGAAAGCTACATTTGTTGCTCAAGGCTTCAATTAAAGAGTAGGCATAAATTTCAAAAACACCTTCAACCCAGTAATTATACCAGCAACCGTAAGGGTTATTCTCACTATAACACTACAAAAAAGATGGCCTCTAACCCAACTTGATGTCAACAATGTAGTTTTGAATGGATGCTTGCAAGAAAAAATTATATAAAGCAGCCATAAAGATTTGAAATTAGTAGTTCAGGAATTGTGTGTAAGTTCATTCGTTCTTTGTATGGACTAAAATAACTTCCAAGGTCTTGGTTTAATACACTAAAAACAGCATATCATGTCTTCATGACATGGAATTTAGCTCAGTAAAATCAAATGTCTCTATTTTTCAAACACACCAAAGAAACAATAGCTTTTCTTCTATTGCATATTGATGAAATCATTGTCACAGACACATTTCAGGTAGCAATTTTAGCATTGATCAAATACTTGAACTCTAAATTTTCACTACGGGACATGAGAATGCTCAATTATTTTATGAAAATTAAAGTCACTCGAACAACAACAGATGACTTATTACTCACACAATCAAAGTACTATGATGATTTGCTAAAGAAATCTGAAGAAAGTGAGCTTAGAGAGCTATTTCTTTGTGTGTCCTCATAGAGCTGAGAGAGAGATGAACGAGAGAAGAAGAAAGAATTTGGTAAAGGTGATTTCAATTGAATGAATGAACCTCAAGAAATATGCAAGCTATAGTGTCCTATTTGTACAATGTACAAATATTTTTGTTTCCCCTCCTAACAAGGCTATAAAAAATAACCAATTATAATGGTGATCCTATAATTACAAATCTACCCTCTAACAATATCAAGTTTGTTAAAATTAGAATTAACTATGAAAGTGCAATTAATAGCAGAATTAGTTCTGTAATATCCTCCCACAAGCTGGGAATGAAAAAGAATGAAAAATGATTAATGATTATTAGTCATGTGATATCCTCTCACAATCCAGGATTGCCATGAATATCTATCAGTCCCAGCTTGAGATAGAATTTGGAGAAAGGTCCAGGGCACAATAGTTTAGTGAGAACATCTGCAAGTTGTTCTTCGCTCTTAATGGGCAGCAATCTGGTCAGTCCGATTTGAGCTTTTTCCTGTATAATATGGCAATCAACTTCGATGTGCTTAGTCTTTTCATGAAAGATAGGATTAGCAATCAAGTGAAGGGCAGATTGATTGTCATAGTAGAGATTTATAGATTTTGTAAGAGGCAATTTTAATTCAGTGACTAAATTAAATAACCATTAGGCCTCATAAGTTGCAGAAGCAAGAGCTCTATATTCAGCTTCAGTGGACGATTTCACCACCATTGCTTATTTCTTACTCTTCCATGAGATGAGTGCTAATTCGTAGAAAAAATAATATCCAGAGATTGATCTTTTGGAATCACTATAAGAGGTCCAATCAGAGTTGGTGAATCCAACCACATTGTTGTCTGAATGAAAAGGAAATAGGAAACTAGTTGCTGGATAGCCCTTGAGATACTTCAAAATTCTGATGGCAGCACTCATTATGATTCTTCCTGGGTTGATCAAGGTACTGAATTAATTTTTCACAGCAAAACAAATATCTAATCTTGTGTTGGTAAGGTATAAAAGCCTTCCAATCAATTTTCTGTATTCAACAGAATCAGCTAAATCATCACCATTGTCTTTGCACAGTTTGGTAAATAGTCCATAAGAGTTAAGCTTGGTTTACAATCAAGCAATCCGTGATCCTTCAACGTGTCTAACACATATTTCTTTTGGTAAATAGCAATCCCTTTGGAAGATCTAGCTACCTTCATACCAAGAAAATACTTTAAATTCTCCAAATCCTTAATTTTGAATTTGCTGTCAAGAATGTGCTTGATCCTGTTGATTTCTGTCGAGTTGTCCCCTATCAAGACTAGATCATCCACATACAATAAGATGTGGAAATACCATCATTGTTATGCTTTGTAAATAGAGAATGATCAAGTCTGGATTGAGTAAAACCTGCCTTATGAAGAACTGAACTTAGTTTGGTGTGCTATTGCCGACTAGCTTGTTTTAAGCCATACAATGATTTCTTCAGTTTGCAAACCAAGTCATTACCATTGCCTCAAGACCAGGGGGGAAATGTCATGTATATTTCCTCATTCAAATCTCTATGTAAGAAGGATGTGTTTACATCAAGTTATTTGAGAAACCAGTCTTTTGTAGCAGTAAGTGACAAAACTACCCTTATTGTAGTCATTTTGATAACTGAACTAAATGTGTCGAGATAATCTACTCTGACAACTTGGGTGAATTGATGTGAACGCGGGAACCGTATTGGAAGAGATTCTCTCAATGAAAGTTGCGTTGCAAGTATAGCTCTACCAACAACAATTCTCACAGATCAAATTTAAAATGGAATTGGTTGTCACAAGTTCAACCCCAATGAAAATAACCGAAGTATTTAAACCTCGGGTTGTCTCACGAAGAATGGGCAAACATGTGCTTCAACATTAGTTAGAAATCCGTGGTTGTGATTCATTGACAAGAAAATAAATTGAGAATATTAACAAACAAGCAATTGAAAATGTAAAGAACTAATCCAAACAATGAGCAAGATGCGAATGATTTAAAACTAAGGAAACCATATTCAATCTAATTCTACTCTTAACTAAACAATAGCAACAATTAAGCAAGACAATTGAGAAATTGGTTTTCAAATATGAATGATAAAAGCAACTCTTGGTTAGGCATGGGAATTGGGGTCACTATCCTTGTCTAACAACCATATCTTGACAATTATGAGGAGTCGAACTCATTAAGTCTACTTCCAAACTTGAAGTACGTCAAATGGTTTGGTCAACATCAACCCATAAGGCCTCACCTCACTACTAATTAACCTAGTAGTAGGATAGTGTTAATGAGTATCAAATTGACCACTAAGGACTCTCAAATCATCAAATCCATTAGACCCAATGACTCAAGTTTACCCGATTCCCTTGGCCTAAGCCAAGAGTAAAAAGAACTACTCCATAATCAAAGTAAACAATTCATCAAACACTTGGTAAGCATTAACAAAAGACATGTTCAACTTGCAATTAAATCGAAATTAACAATTACCCACTAACAATTATCAACTTACAATAGCTCAAGCAACACAATGTAGCATAAAAATCATCAATCAAATATCAACAAGTCAAGATTCACAACATTCATGAATTGGGTATAAAGTAACAATTGACAAAATTTATAAACTAACACAAGATATGAGTGAAAATATACTAAGAAATTCAAATTAAGCAACCAAAGATAGCAATTAACAAAACCCAATTCAAAATTGACAAGGAAAATCAAATCAAAGCTAGATCTAGAGAAGAACAAGGGTTTCTTCCTCTAGAGAACAAAGAACCTAAGAAAAACTAGAAAAATTGTGTCTTAGTGCAAAAAGATTGATCCTCCCTTTTCCCCTAGCATCCTTGGGTCTTTTCCATGCAGAAGCAGCCTGAATTTGGGCCCATTGAGCCTCAGAAATTGCCAGGCACGATTTCTTTTAATGAGGTCACGTGCAGCTTCCCGCGCGTGCGCGCCATGCGTGCGCTCTCGCCGATTACTTCTGAGATCCACGCTAGCGCGCCAGTTGCGCGTGTGCGTCGGTAGAAATTCTTTGGCCTGCGCGGATGCGTCCATCCTTGCGCGCCGCTTCCAGCTATCCTCATCCATGCGTGCGCATGATTTGCGCGTGAGCGCCGATGCTGTAATTCCCAAAATCCAATTCTTCATGTTCCTTCCTCTAGTGCATGCTTTCCTTCTCCCTTCTAGGCCATTCCTACCATACTAATTCTGAAATCACTCAAACAAATACGTCATGGCATCGAATGGCAATAAAGAAAACCAAAATATAGCAATTCTAAGGTAAAACAAGCATGTTTTCTATAATGGAGCAATATTGGAAAGTGAACACAAAACCATGCATTTCTTGTGAATAAGTGTGAGAAATATTGATAAAAAACCCCCAAAATAAGCACAAGATAAACCACAAAATCGGGGTTTATCAAATCTCCCCACACTTAAACCAAGCATTTCCTCATGCTTAAAATAAAAACACCAAAGATCATGGTGAGAAAGGGTTTATGAAATACAAACTATCTAAGCAAATGTATGCAACTAATGTAAAATTGTCTATATACTTGGTCAAGGGTAAATCCATCTTCCAAGAACACATATGAGTATAGGGTAAAAATGATGTAATTCATGAATCCTACTAAATTGAATATCATTATGAAGAGCATATGGTTTGCTAACGAACGCTTGTGAAAGCCGAGAACAAGGAGTTGAGTATCGAACCCTTACCGGATGTGTATCCGCTCTATGCGCTCAAGTGTATAGGGTTCATCACTCAATTCTCTCCTATTCATGCTTTCCAAGATTTGTCTTTCATCTAACAATCAACAATGACTTAATGCATGCTTACAAGTATCATGAGGTCTTATCTGTGGGTTGTAACGTGGCTAGGGTGAGGGTAAGGATGCATATGGTTAAGTGAGCTTAAAATTTGAGTCCTTGACCAACCTAGAATCTCACTAGACACATAAAACAACCTATACAACTATGATGCATTACCTAGCTACCCTTGAGTCCCACTTTTTGCACACTCATGTGTTCCTTTCAATTCGTGTCCCATATGCATTGTTTTCACTACTTTATCTTAGGGCATTTTGTCCCTTTTTATTGTCTTTTTTCTTCTTTTTTTCTTCTTCTTCATATGTATATATATTCTTTCTTTTATTTTCTTTTTCATTTACTTTCACATATACACATATGGAATTTTCCTTCTTCTCTTTTTTTTCTGTCCCCTTTTCCTTGGGGTTCATGTATGAAAAGTTCAATGCATATGGCTCAATCATGCACTACATGAGTATGTTCCCAAATCTTCCAATTCTTAATTACGATACACCTTTATATCTACCCAAGTCTCCATGTATACCCTCCCAATTACATGACACACATCCTACTCTCCTAAGCTAATCAAGGATCCAAATATAAGGACATTCATTGTTTTTCGCTTAGGGTTGTTGGTGTGCTCTTTTTAGAAACAAAGGAGTTTTTATCATAGGCTCAAAATTGGTTAGCAATGGTAAATAAAAGGGTTAAGGCCATTTGGGAAAAGTGACTATTGGAATGATGGCCTCAATCATGTAAATGCATTCATACACAAAGTAATGGACATATAGAATCAGACAAAGCAAGGATTGCAATCATAGGGAGAGAATAATGCACACAAGAATGAAAATTAATGGTTAAAAGATGTAACCATATAATGGGCTCAAAACTTACATGCTTGTGTTCTTAGCTCAATCACTATGTTCCAAAATACATTCTTAAAGCAAGTTCATCACAAAAAAATTTTTTTGGTAGGGTAAGATACCCCAAAACACAGTTTCTTGGAAAAGAAGTTATTATTTGACCAAGCAACTCTATAGAAACTAACTATCATGCAAGAAATATTTACAAGCAAGACTAGCTACACATGCAATGTACTAACTACTAAGCAAGAAATGAATCCATGGGTATTGAAAGGAAGAGAGTGTTAACCATGGAGATCGGTCAAACGACCCTTCCACACTTAAAATTTAGCACAGTCCTCTGTGCTACTAAGAATGCGCAAGGGATGGTCAGAACCGGAACCTTCACTATCCTTTTCCTCAGAGCACTCATCACTTGGGTTGGAGGTGGATGTGGATATCGCAGGTTCTTCCATGCTAGGGGTAACACAACACAGAAGCTTCTTGATATGAGTGTATCGGCGTTGGTTGCGCCATTCATACCTATCAATCTTCCGGTGTAGATCTTCTATCCTTTGATGAGTGCATCTTTGCTGCGGTGGTGATGATGAGGTGGTAAAAATAGCAGGTGGTGGGACTATAGCAAGGCTTGGGTTGTTTATGGGAAGATGTAAGTATTTTCTGGTTTGGACCACATAGCCCTTAGCCGGAATTATAGCTTTCACATCTGTGGCTTCCCAAGGAACATCCGCAGTAGCAACTAAATCAGATACCAAAGCTGGAAATGGCAAATTGCTCCGGTCGTGGATTTGACCCATCGCTTGCTTGACAAGAGGCAGAATGTTCACCGGTCTCCCTGTGAGAACACACCAAACAAGCAAGGCGAGATCTACCGTGAAGGATGATTTGTGGGTGCTAGGTAGGACATAGTGGGGTAGGATCTGAGTCCAAGCCCTAGCTTCCACAGTAAGAGAACGTGCATCAATGCACTTGGGACGCATCCGAAGTCGACCTTGGATCCAAGATGTTTCTGGCTCAGCAATGACTTGGAGGATCGAGCCCCAGTCAAATCCATACTTCTGCCACTGACGTAAGACCTCTTAGTAGCCATCCATGTCACTTGGTACCGGTAGGACATTAAGCACTTGCTGAATAGCCTCTTCTGACACCGAGACTTGCTTCCGGCGCACATACACTGATTGAAGAGAGGGAAGATGGTAGTTAGTGTAGAATTCTACCACCCATGAGAGGTTGACCTCTTTTGGTTTTCTTAGAAGAAACTCCCATCCTCGTTGTTCAATGCGGGGTAGAACATAAGGAGCAACCTTGTCCGGCGGAGCGAGTAGATGCTTGATAAACCCCATTTGTAGGGTTTATCTTGTATTGATTTTAGGGGATTTTATAACCTTTTACCCGCATTTATTCAATGAAATAGCATGGTTTTGTATATTCTCCTTTAATTGTGCTTAAGAGTGAAAACATGCTTTTTAGGTCTTAAAATAAATAAATATAATTCTCCTTGATTCCATTAGATGCCTTGATATGTTTGTTAAGTGATTTAAGGTTTAGGAGGCAAAGATTGGATCAAGAGAATGAAGAAAGAAGCATGAAAAGTTGGAGAACTCATGAAGAAATGAAAGAACCGGAAAGCTGTCAAGCCGACCTCTTCGCACTTAAACGACCATAACTTGAGTTACAGAGGTCCAAATGATGCGGTTTCAGTTGGGTTAGAAAGCTAACATCCGGGGCTTAGAAATGATATAAGATTTGCCATAGTTGCTACACGTATGGTGGCGCGCACGTGCATAGTATGCGCACGCGCCGTTGCTGCCACCTGGTTCACTTAAAGCAAAACGTGGCCAGCGAATTCTAAAGCCTTGTGGGCCCAATCCAACTCATTTCTGATGCTATTTAACCCAAGGAATGAAGAGGGAAACACAGGTTAGTTACTATTAGTTTAGTTTAGTAGTTAGAATTAGTTTCTAGAGAGAGAAGCTCTCACTTCTCTCTAGAATTAGGATTAGGATTAGGATTAGTTCTTAGATCTAAGTTTTAATCTTTGCTTTCTTCTACTTCTACATCTCAATTCCTTGTTGTTAGATTCATTCTTCTTCCATTCTTTTGTTGTAATTTCCTTTATGTTGTTCTTGCATTTTGTTGTAGACCTAGTATTGTTCCTTCCATTTTCTTTCAATTCAATAAGAGGTAATTCATAATAATTGTTCTTCTTTACTTTTCTATTGTTGATCTCTTGCCTTCATAATTAGATCTCCCTTTAATTCTTGCAATTTATGTTGTTTACTTTTATTGCCTTTTATGTGTTTGTTGAAATGCCTCTTCTAGATATAGTATAGATTTTGTTCCTCTTGGCCTAGGTAGAGTAATTAGTGACTCTTGAGTTATCTAATTCCTTTGTTGATTGCTAATTAGAAGTTGCTAATTGGTTTAGAGTGCACTAAAGCTAGTCTTTCCTTGGGAGTTGGCTAGGACTTGTGGCTTAAGTCAATTCATCCACTTGACTTTCCTTTATTTAGTAAGGGTTAACTAAGTAGTAGCAATGAACAATTCTCATCACAATTGAGGAGGATAACTAGGATAGGACTTCTAATTTTCATACCTTGTCAAGAGCCTTTTATAGTTGTTAGTTTACTTTCTTGCCATTTATCTTTCATGCCTCTTATCAAAACCCCAAAAATAACTCAACCAATAACAAAACACTTCATTACAATTCCTAGGGAGAACGACCCGAGGTTTGAATACTTCAGTTTATAAATTTAGGGGTTTGTTTTAGTGACAAACAACTTTTTGTATGAAAGGATTATTGCTTGGTTTAGAAACTATACTTCGACGAGATTTTATTTGAGAAATTCTAAACCGTCAAAAATCCAATCATCAATGCTCAGCATGATAGTTCCTCTCAACCATGAAGGGGAACATAAGTTCACTGAAGCGGTTGGGGAACCTTGAAGTATCTTTTGCCAGTTTGCCCTTTTCATTATCATCAATAGGAGCGGGCACTTTCGCCTTTTTAGATAGAGGTTTGGCTCCTAATGAAGAGTGCGCCTTAGAGCATGACTTTGGGGGTGCCCTCTTTGCGGTTGGTTTCCTTGAAGCTTCTTCCTTGCCTTTCTTGGTGGCCATCCTGAAAAGGGAAAGGAAAGAAGGAAATTGTCAAACCCAAAACATCAATTTAATAAACATGCAAGTGGAACGTGTGCCCAAAAGAGAAGTGTAACAAAGTAATCATAGAAGTATGGGTCACAACACTTGGTATGGGATGCATGAGGGAGTAAGGCATGCGATATGGCATGAGAGGAATAATCTCAAGCATCCAAAACAAAGAGCAAGTCATCTTCAATGGGTGTCTAATTGGCAAGTAATAAGTAAAATGTGTTCAATGCACTTAGAAAAGAGCAAGTGAATGAGGAGGAAGCACTAAATTGAAGATACATGATGAGAATAACCCAAAATGGCATATGTGCATTTCCTCGAACACTTGGCGTGCAATTATCAAGCAATGAACATTTGAAGAGATACTCCACCAATTAGAAGTCCAAAATGAAGTAGTAATCATCACACAACATCATAACAAAGATAATAATAACAATCAAGAAGATCCATCAAGTAGTCAAAGTTCAACTCAACATCCATGGTAAAACAAAAAAAAAAAGAAAAGGTAAACAAGTGAAAGGAAAAGCAAGTAGAATAATCAAGCAACTAGAAAAGAAAGTAAGCAAGTCAACAGAAAAAATCTAACTAGAAAAAGAAATGATGCAAAGAAAGATGATAGATGAGATTAGGGAGGAAGTAGAACCTTGAAAGATGTAGAAGAACAATGTTAAGGTTCTTGTGAAGATAAGAAAGAGATGGAAGAGATGTAGTGCCACCGGAGAAGGTGGTGGTTGCCAGTGAGTAACCGGAGACAATGGTAGTGGAGAATGAGAGAGGAGGGAAAGAGAGGTGATGGAGAAAGAAGAAAAAGGAATGAAGAAAGAAAAAAAGGAAGGGGAGAAGAAGCAGGGCGCGCAGCTTTAAAACTGGCTCGCACAACCTGCGCGTCCTTGGCGCGTTCGTGCAGGCACTGATGTGCCTCTGGCACATAGTAGGCATAACTCTCTGGTTTTTTATACCAGAGTTGGCGTGAAGCTTAGGCGCGCGGACGCGCACACTGCGCTGACGCATGCATGATGATGTTGGCGACCGGCGCGGACGCGCAAAGTGCGCGGATGCGCCAATGTGAACACAGGCTGGGCACAAACATGGCACAACTCTCTGGATTTTGTATCAGAGAGATCAGGTCACACCATCGGCGCGCACGCGCGCAATGCGCTGGTGCGCATGGGTTGACATGAGATGGGCAAGAAATGGGCATGACTCTTGGGTTTTTGGCCCAAGGATAGAAATGCACCACCAGCGCGGACGCGCGCAGTGCGCTGATGCGCCGGTACCCAAACTGCCTTTTCTCTTCTCTTTTTTTTTTTGTTTTGGTAGGTGTTTTGGCTAGCATGCAAGAGAACACTTCACAAATTCATGTATCATTCAAAACATAGCATTCTCTCTATTCCAACAAATCATCCATACCAAAATGATGAAGTTTACTTAAACATCCTAGTTAAGCAACAAAAATGACAACAACTAGAATTCCTATGCAATCAACAACATCAAGAAATCATAAAATTCTCAAAAATCCAAACAAAAAGCAAATGGTATATACAAGGAAGATCTTACCACGGTGGGGTGCCTCCCACCAAGCACTTTTCTTTAACGTCCTTAAGTTGGACGGTCAGTCGCTCAAACTTCTCCTTCTTTAGGTGCATCCTCCAGTAGGAACACCTCTAGCTCCCTTGGGAGCTTGTAGCCATGGTACTTCTTCACTCTATGTCCATTCACCTTGAAGGTTGCTTCACTTTTAGGATCAAACAACTCCACCACTCCATAAGGCTTTATCTCTTTTACCTTGAAAGGTCCTTTCCATCTAGAATGGAGCTTGCCAGGCATGAAATGAAGCCTCGAATTGTAGAAGAGCACCTCATCACCCTCTTGGAAATCCTTTTTCCGGATGTGGTGGTCATGGAATGCTTTGGTTTTCTCCTTGTAGATCCGGGCATTCTCATATGCCTCGTTCTTCAAACATTCGAGCTCCTCTAGTTGTAATTTTCTGGCTACTCCTGCTTGGGTCAAATCCATGTTGCATTATTTTACCGCCCAGTAGGCTCTATGCTCAATTTCCACTGGAAGGTGACATGCCTTCTCATAGACAATCCGGAAGGGACTCATCCCTAATGGAGTCTTGTAGGCCATCCTATACGCCCATAGTACATCTCTTAACCGGATGCTCCAATCCTTCCTTTGCGGATTGACTACTTTCTCCAAAAATTTTTTAATTTCCCGGTTGGACACTTTCGCTTGTCCGTTGGTTTGCGGATGATAAGCGGTGGCAACCTTATGCACCACTCCATAGCGCTTGAGCAATGCCTCTACCTTCCTGTTACAAAAGTGGGATCCTTGGTCGCTCACGATTGCTCGTGGTGACCCATAACGGCATACATTTTTATTCCTAATGAAAGAAATGACGGTATTGGCATCGTCAAGGCGGGTAGGTATTGCTTCTACCCACTTTGACACGTAGTCAACCGCTAACAGAATGTATAGATACCCACTTGAGTTAGAAAATGGTCCCATAAAGTCAATGCCCCATACATCAAAGATCTCACAAAACAACATAGGTTGTTGAGGTATTTCATCCCTTTGGGATGTGTTTCCCAACTTTTGACACTAATGGCAAGACATGCATAATCGGTTAGCATCCTTGAATAAGGTCGGCCACCAGAATCCACAATCCAACACCTTTTTTGCGGTCCTTTGTGGGCCAAAGTGGCCATCACACTCGGACGAATGACAAGCTTCAAGAATGGGTTGGATTTTGGACTCTGGGACACATCTTCGAATTACTTGGTCTACTCCCCTCTTCCACAAGTGAGGGTCATCCCAAATATAATATTTGGAATCACTCCTCAACTTATCCCTTTGGTGTTTGGAAAAATTGGGAGGGAAGAGCTTCACAACTAAGTAGTTCGCCATTGGGGCAAACCAAGGAAAACTACTCGACACAGCATGCAAACTATCCAATGGGAATGAGTCATTGATCGGAAATGGATCAGATTTTAAATTCTCAAGGCGGCTTAGATGATCCGCAACCAAGTTTTGAGATCCACTCCAGTCCCTAATCTCAATGTCGAATTCTTGCAAAAGCAAGATCCAACATATGAGCCTAGGTTTTGACTCATTCTTTGACAACAAGTATTTTAAAGCTGCATGATCCGTGTATACCACTATCTTTGATCCTAGCAAATAAGATCTAAATTTATCTAAAGCATGAACAATAGCTAGGAGTTCCTTTTCAGTAGTGGTATAGTTGGATTGTGCTGCATCAAGTGTTTTAGAAGAGTATGCAATGACATAAGGGAGTTTACCATCGCGCTGTGCAAGCGCGGCACCTACAGCTTGGTTTGACGCATCGCACATTATCTCAAATGGCAACGTCCAGTTGGGGCCTCGCATAATCGGTGCTGTGGTAAGAGCTCTCCTTAACTCTTCAAAAGCTTTGGCAAATTTATCATCAAATTTAAAATCCACATCTTTTTGGAGTAGGCGCGACAATGGTAAAGCAATGTTACTGAAATCTTTGATAAAGCGCCTATAAAATCCTGTATGTCCTAAAAACGAGCGGACCTCCCTCACAGATGAGGGGTGAGATAAAGTGGTGATAACATCGACCTTGGCCGGGTCTACAGAAATTCCTTCATGAGACACTACATGTCCTAATAATATACCTTGTCTTACCATAAAGTGGCATTTTTTAAAATTTAAGACAAAGTTAGTGTCAACACATCTAGCTAAGACCTTGGACAAGTTCTCCAAGCAACAATCAAAAGAAGTTCGATAAACACTGAAGTCGTCCATAAAGACTTCCAAACAATTTTCCATTAGATCGGAAAAGACACTAGTCATGCACCGCTAAAAAGTAGCAGGTGCATTACATAGTCCAAACGGCATCCTTTTGTAGGCAAAGGTGCCAAAAGGGTAAGTAAATATGGTCTTTTCCCGATCCTCAGGAGCAATATGAATCTGGAAGTAACCAGTGAATCCATCAAGAAAACAATAATTGGATTTACCTGCCAAATGGTCCAGCATCTAATCAATAAAGGGCAAAGGGTAGTGGTCCTTTCTTGTAGCGGCGTTCAACCTCCTATAGTCGATGCACACTCGCCATGCATTTTGTACTCTCTTGGTGACCACTCCACCATCATTCTTTGTGACCGCAGTGATGCCTGATTTCTTTGGAACAACTTGGACCGGGCTTACCCACTCACTGTCAGAAATTGGGTATATGATACCCGCATCAAGTAGCCTAGTAACCTCTTTCTTTACCACATCAAGGATGTTAGGATTGAGTCTTCTTTGTGGTTGTCTAACCGGCTTAGCTCCTTCTTGGAGAAATATACGGTGCGTGCATTTGCGAGGGTCAATCCCCACAATATCGGCTAGGCTCCAACCAATTGCTTTCTTATACTTTCTGAGAACATCTAGGAGCTTCTCTTCTTCCTCACTAGAGAGCTCACTAGCAATAATGACTGGAAACTTTTCGTTATCCTCTAAGAAAGCATATTTCAAATGAGATGGAAGAGGCTTCAATTCACTCTTTGCCTCAAGCTGAGGTTCTTTTTCATCAAGCTCACGAGCTTCATCCTTGACAACTTCCTCATGTTCATCCTCTTCGTCATTCGTCTCTTTAATGGCTTGGTAGCACAACTTGTTATGGTCTTCCTCTTGCATTTCCACTACCACTTCATCAATTACATCACATCGGAGAACGGAATGCTCTTCGGGAGGATGTTTCATGGCTTCTTCCAAATTGAACTTGATAGTCTTGTCTCCAGCCTCGAAGGAATATGTACCGGTGAAGGCATCTAACTTGAATTTAGAGGTTTTAAGGAAAGGTCTACCAAGTAGAACGGAGGATGAGCTTCTATTCTCTGTTGGGGGCATTTCAAGGATATAAAAGTCAACCGGAAAGATCAAGTCCTTGATTCCCACAAGTACATCTTCGGCTATTCCTGTTACCGTGATCACACTTTTATCGGCCAAGGCAAATCTCACCGCCGACCTCTTCAATGGAGCCAAATTCAACCGCACAAAAGTAGAAAGCGGCATGATGCTTATACAAGCCCCTAGATCACACATACAATCATGAAAAGTGTGTCCACCAATACAACAAGATACCAAACAAGGCCCAGGATCACCACATTTCTTTGGTATGGGTTCCATCAAAGAAGAGATTGAACTTCCCAAGGATAATGTCTCCAATTCTCCTATCCTATCCTTGTGTGTACACAAGTTTTTCAAGAATTTTGCATACGTTGGAATTTGTTGAATAGCATCAAGAAGTGGTATGATTACCTCAACCTTTTTGAACACTTGAAGCATGTTCATGTCAAATTCTGGCATCTTCTTTGCTTTCTTCACCATGGAAGGGAATGGAATTGGGATGGGCTCATCCACTAGAGCTTTCCTCTTGGGTTCCTTGAGGTTTACTCCTTCCTCTTCATGCCTCTTGCCTACCTCCTCCTCTTCATGTGGAGCTTCAACAACTACTTCTTCCTCATAAATGTCTTCCAAGATCCTTGGAGGTATCTCCTCCAATGTAGTTCCTGACCGTAGAGTGATAGCGTTGAGACCGCCCTTTGGGTTTGGTTGGGGTTGGGATGGAAGGTTAGAAGAACTTGAGGGTTGATTGATATTGTTGGAAGAGGACATGGACATCTTTGAGATCATTTCGGCAAGATTGGCTTGTTGAGCATTCATAGCCTCAAATTGAGTCTTATAGCTTTCATCTCTTTTATCCACAGCGGCTTTAAGCTCTTCAATTTGATTGGTGGGAGGTGGAGAGGTGTGGTTGGATTGTTGTCTATGGTGTGGTGCTTGGTACTTGGTGTAGTTGTTTTGGTTTTGGTTGTGGTGGGTTTGGTTGGCTTGGTAATTGTTATTGTGGTGAGAAGAAGAGTTGTTCCATCTTTGGATTTGGTTGTTCTCTTGTGCATTGTTTCTCCATCCTTGGTGTTGATTACTACCATGAGAGTAGTGGTTTTGGCTTTGAGAAGGATAGGGTGGACGATTGTTGTAATTCACATTGGCCACTACAAGGGCATGCTCCTCTTGAATTTGATGGCATTGATCGGTGTAATGAGTCGTGCTAGAGCACAAACCACAAATCCTAGGAGGGCCTTCAAGTTGGGCAACGGGAGGTGGGGCTTGGACGGCTTGGATGAAGTAGAACTCCTTTTGATCCTTTTGTATTTGGGTGAGAATGGTGGTCATATCCCCAAGTGCTTTGGTTAGGCTTGCTTTGGAGGGGGACGGTTCTACCACACCCTTGAGAGGGTTAATTCTCACACTTG
This sequence comes from Arachis duranensis, assembly GCF_000817695.3. NCBI lineage: Eukaryota > Viridiplantae > Streptophyta > Magnoliopsida > Fabales > Fabaceae > Arachis > Arachis duranensis. The sequence continues at coordinate 61,633,077 of NC_029778.3, forward strand.
TGTGTTGCGTAGCTTCGGCAACATCCTCTATCAAACTCCAAGCTTCTCCCTCTGTCTTGTTTTTCGAAAGGGAACCACCGCTAGAAGCGGTGAGCAATCTTCTATCTTCCACACAAAGACCTCCGGTGAAGTAGCTAATGAGCAAGTGAGAGTTCATTCCATGGTGTGGACAAGACTCTAGTAACCTCTTGAATCTAGACCAATACTCATACAAACTCTCTTGATCTCTTTGCATTATGCCCGAAATCTCTTTCCGGATGTAGTCGGTCTTCTCTGGTGGAAAGAACTTGTTTAAGAACTCTCTTCTCAAGAAATCCCAATTGGTAGCAATCTCATCTGGTAGCGAATAACCATGTCTTTGCTTGCGCCTCAAGGGAGAAAGGAAAAGCAAAAACCATGATAGCCACTTCATCGGCTCCATGCCTTCTAGTAGTAGAACAAGCAACTTGAAAATCCTTTAGATGTCGGATGGGGTCTTGACCCGGCAACCCATGATACTTAGGTAGTAGATTTATCAAGCTACTCTTCAATTCAAAGTTCGGATCAAGGTTGGGATACCTCGCTTGTAATGGTTGAAGCACAAAATCCGGAGCTCCTTGTTCATGTAAAGTGATCCGGCGTGGCTCCACCATGTGTGGTTCACCTGTAGAATGCAAAGATGTATCAGTAATGTCAACAGAAGAATAGGAAGTAGAGGACTCCAAGTCACTCTCGGTACCATCTAGTGATTTGGTATGTTTCTCAAGGGGGACCGAAGTACTAGGCGTGTAATCCAACCGTCGTCTAGCTTGCCGAGTGTGTAACAAAGTCCTTTCGATTTCAGGATCAAAATTGGCTAAGCTAGAATTCGGTTGGGACCAAATCATCACACATGAGAGTCATAGCACAAAAATAAAAGAAGCTAAACTATAACTAAGTATTGAAAATAAACAAAACAAACAAGTTATCTACACTATTCACATATTCACACAACCAATGTTAAGGCATATGTTGCAACCATTCCCCGGCAACGGCGCCAAAAATTTGATGTGCACGCAGGAACCGTATTGGAAGAGATTCTCTCAATGAAAGTTGCATTGCAAGTATAGCTCTACCAACAACAATTCTCACGGATCAAATTTAGAATAGAATTGGTTGTCACAAGTTCAACCCCAATGAAAATAACCGAAGTATTTAAACCTCGGGTCGTCTCATGAAGAATGGGCAAACATGTGCTTCAACATTGGTTAGAAATCCGGGGTTGTGATTCATTGACAAGAAAATAAATTGAGAATCTTAACAAACAAGCAATTGAAAATGTAAAGAACTAATCCAAACAATGAGCAAGATGTGAATGATTTAAGACTAAGGAAACAATATTCAATATAATTCTACTCTTAACTAAACAATAGCTACAATTAAGCAAGACAATTGAGAAATTGGTTTTCAAATATGAATGAAAAAGCAACTCTTGGTTAGGCATGGGAATTGGGGTCACTATCCTTGTCTAACAACCATATCTTGACAATTATGAGGACCCGAACTCATTAAGTCTACTTCCAAACTTGAAGTACGTCAAATGGTTTGGTCAACATCAACCCATAAGGCCTCACCTCACTACTAATTAACCTAGTAGTAGGATAGTGTTAATGAGTATCAAATTGACCACTAAGGACTCTCAAATCATCAAATCCATTAGACCCAATGACTCAAGTTTACCCGATTCCCTTGGCCTAAGCCAAGAGTAAAAAGAACTACTCCATAATCAAAGTAAACAATTCATCAAACACTTGGTAAGCATTAACAAAAGACATGTTCAACTTGCAATTAAATCGAAATTAACAATTACCCACTAACAATTATCAACTTACAATAGCTCAAGCAACACAATGTAGCATAAAAATCATCAATCAAATATCAACAAGTCAAGATTCACAACATTCATGAATTGGGTATAAAGTAACAATTGACAAAATTTATAAACTAACACAAGATATGAGTGAAAATATACTAAGAAATTCAAATTAAGCAACCAAAGATAGCAATTAACAAAACCCAATTCAAAATTGACAAGGAAAATCAAATCAAAGCTAGATCTAGAGAAGAACAAGGGTTTCTTCCTCTAGAGAACAAAGAACCTAAGAAAAACTAGAAAAATTGTGTCTTAGTGCAAAATGATTGATCCCCCCCTTTTTCCCTAGCATCCTTGGGTCTTTTCCATGCAGAAGCAGCCTGAATTTGGGCCCATTAAGTCTCAAAAATCGCCAGGCATGATTTCTTTTAATGAGGTCATGTGCAGCTTCCCGCGCGTGCGTGCCATGCGTGCGCTCGCGCCGATTACTTCTGAGATCCACGCTAGCGTGCCATTTGCGCGTGCGCGTCGGTAGAAATTCTTTGGCCTACGCGGATGCGTCCATCCTTGCGCGCCGCTTCCAGCTATCCTCATCCACGCGTGCGCGTGATTTGTGCGTGAGCGCCGATGCTGCAATTCCCAAAATCCAATTCTTCATGTTCCTTCCTCTAGTGCATGCTTTCCTTCTCACTTCTTGGCCATTCCTACCATACTAATTCTGAAATCACTCAAACAAATACGTCACGGCATCGAATGACAATAAAGAGAATCAAAATATAGCAATTCTAAGGTAAAACAAGCATGTTTTCTACAATGGAGCAATATTGGGAAGTGGACACAAAATCATGCATTTCTTGTGAATAAGTGTGAGAAATATTGATAAAACCCCCCAAAATAAGCACAAGATAAACCACAAAATCGGAGTTTATCATGAATCCTTTGGCAATAGGCCTGGCCTTGTGCCTTTCAATAGTGCCATCAGAATGGAATTTGTTTCGGAACACCCACTTGCAATCAGTTGGAAATTTTTCTGCTGGCAAATAAGTGAGTTCCCAAGTTTGGTTCTGCTCAAGAGCATCTAGCTCATCTTTAATAGCACTTCTCAAGTACTTTTGAGTTATAATATCCGTATAGTATTTTGGCTCAGGTGTATTTGTGATAGCTAGAGAGAGGTGTTTGAAATTGTCACTTAAATTGAAAAGAGGCACATGTAATGGATATCTGGGATGAGTAGCTGGAGCAGCAACTGATTATGCAATGATAATTTGCTAAATATGCAGAAGCATGCCTGGTTCGAGTGGATCTTCTAAGAACTGGGTTAGAAATTTTTATTGTGACATTAGCATTATCTTGAGTGTTTGAGGAAGATGCAGATGAAGATGAAGATGTATGATAATTATCATTATTTTGAGTGTTTGAGGAAGATGCAGATGGAGATGCATGATTGATACCATGATATGAAATGTTAAAGTCAGAATCATTTATTTCAAGTCCTAATTATTGAGGATTCTCAGGTGAATCTATGCTATCAGTCCTAAAATATGTATGATTCTTAATATGAGGTGCAGATATATGAGTAATTTGTTGATAATTTGGTGATGAATGATGGCTGTAATTAAACAAATCTCCGGATCTATGAGAATTGTTTGTGTGATTTTAGTTCTTGTCAATGAAAGTGAAATGATTTTCATAGAAAATAATATTTTTTGAAAGAAATATTTTTCTCGATGGCAATTCTAATAAAAGATAGCCCTTAGTTCTTGCTTAATAACCTAGAAAACAGCATTTCAAAGCTCTAGCATCTAGCATACTTCTCCTTGAAGTTAGAGTACTTGCATAACAAGACAGCCAAAGATTTTCAGACGTGAAATTTCAGGTAATTTTGAATGAAGAACTTTATATGGAGAAGCATTTTTGAGAATAATACTAGAAAAATGGTTGATGATGTGTACTATATGCTTAACAACATAGCTCTAAAAATACTTTAGAATGTTTGAATGAAACATAATGCTGTGGCTAATTTGTAATATATGTTGATGTTTTTATTCTACAATTCTATTTTATTGAGGTGTCTCAACACAAAAGGTTTGATGTTCAATTCCATTAAAATTGTAAAAAGAAAGCATCTTAAATTCTAGCCCATTATCTTATCTGATAGTCTTAACAGATTTTTCAAATTGGGTTTTAACCAGTTGAATGAAAGATTTAATCAAGTTTGATGTTTCAGGCTTATGTTTCATTAGAAAATTCATGTGAATCTACTTTTATCATCAACAACCGCTAAAAAATATTTATGACCATTAGTAAATAGAGTTTCCAAAGTCCTCCAAATATCCATATAAAGCAAATCAAAACAATTGGCCGCCTTTCTAGAACTTAAAGGAATTTGGAGCTTCTTCTGCTTGCCAAAATGACAAGCATCACAAGGAATTTTATTGAAATTCAAATCACAATTTGTAAGATTGTATTTTTGTTTCATTACAGCAAGCCTATCCTCTAGTATATGACCTAATCTAGTATGCGATTTTTGTTTCATTACAGCAAGCCTATCCTCTGGTATATGACCTAATCTAGTATGCAAAATGTGTGTAAAATCTATAGTATTGATGGTATTGAAGCTAATAACATAATTTATTGAAGATGAAGATAAAAATGCATGTTGTGTTGAGATATCCAATGCATAAATCCCCTCTGGTGCTATAGCTACTCCAATCCTCGTCTTTGATGAATCTTATATCTCACGCATTGTGTTAGTTATTTCCAATTTGTATTTTAAATTTGATGTAAGTGATGAAACAGAAATAAGTTTATAGTTAAAGTTGGGTATGTATAATGTGTTAGTAAGATAGAGTAAATTAGAAAATCTAACAGTTCCTATGATGTTGCTTGTGGTGTAGGAGCCATTTGGAAGCTTAACTATAATTGTGGTAATATGATAGTAAGTTTCAAAGTCTTGAAGATAATATGATACATGGTTAGTGGCTCCTGTATTAATGATTCAAGACTTTGACTTTTCTGTTTCATCGCCACTTCTCTCAGCCAAAACATGTGACTTAAAATGTAATAGCTGAATTACTCGGTTACCTCTCATTGCTGGAGTTTGGCCAACTATTTGGTTGGTGCTGTGGATGGGCTATAACTCATTGTGCTGAAGGGCTAGTAAAGCAATCTTCTGATTTTGAGTGAATTCCAAGCATTGCTTGTCACTCCTTTGCTGCTTCTAATCTGCACTGTCTTTATTAGCATTATCATCAGTGGCTACATAATTGAATGTTACAACACCACCACTATTATATCTCTCCTTCAGATGTGGTGGCAAACCATGTTTTCTATAGCAAACATCTATTGTGTGGCCAAGCTTCCCACAATATGTGTAGACAATTTTTTCTCTACCTGATCCTTTGCTTCTATATGTTCTGCTTTTTCCTCTGCCTTGTCGATTAGTGATGCATGAGCATATTGTCTATCTTTTTCTAGTGAATTTGCACTTAAATTGTTGAGTTTAATTAAGAATTAATTATATTTTAGCCACTATGGATGCTATTTTGAGTTTTGGGTAATTTTATTTATTTTAGGCAGCATTCGGCGGAATTTGACAGAATTTTTGCAACACAAGAATCAAAGGAGATGGCTGCAAAGAGCGACGCGCACGTGTGCCTGACGCGTGCACGTGATCTGGAAGTATCCATGGCGACGCGTACGCGTGATTGATGCGTACGCGTGATTCGAAGATTTGCTCAGCGACGCATTCGCGTGACCGACGCGTCCGCATGACTTGCGAAGAAAACCAGCGACGTGACGCATACGCGTCACATGCGCCACGTGCAGAAAATGCAAAAAACGCTGAGGGGTGATTTCTGGGCCCCATTTTAGCACCCAAGTTAGGCGTAGATCCAGTGAAGCCAAGTGGTTCCCACGTTACAAGACGTGGAGTAGTTAGTTAATTCTGATTTAAATTCAAATTTGATTTTAAAATAGGAAAATATATTATCTTAATTTTAAAATATTAGATTTTAAATTAATTAGGATTAGTTATAAAAAGGGAAGACTTCTCTTCTATTAGGTACATTACATTAGATGGATTCCATTAGGGAATTCTATACAAATTTACATTCTACATTCCATGAGCAACTAAACATCCATTGTTAAGGTTAGGAGCTCTGTCTATTTGTATGGATTGATTTTATTACTTTTTCTATTTTAATTTATGTTTTGGATTTATATTTAAGAATTGTTTTCGTTCTTTATCTTATGAATTTGGGTGGAACGGAAGTATGACCCTCTTTCTATTTGAGTTCTTGTATAACTTGGAAAAGATCTATACTTGAACAACAGCTTGAAAACATATTCTCTTAAATTCTAATTATCTGGATTTAACGGGATACGTGACATATAATCCTTTTATTCTTTGGATAATTAGAGTTTTGTGGCATGCAAACTGAAATTTGATCATGTACCCTTTAATTGGAATTAATTGACCAAGGAATTGGCAGTTAATGAATTTTAGAAGAGACTTGGAAGGTCTAAGGAATTAGGGTCTAGTCACATATAGTTTGCCATAAATTAAATCCTACATAATTAAAATAGTTAGTAAGAAAAGTAAATCCGGAAAAATAGATAACTCTGAAGCCTTAACTGTTTATCCATATTTTATTCCCAATTTATTTAATTGCTATACTTTTGATATTTTGAATTCGAACTTAAACCTTTTGAACATCTCAAAACCAATTTCTGCTTGCCTAACTAAGCCAATCAATTAATCATTGTTGCTTGATCCATCAATCCTCGTGGGATCGACCCTTACTCACGTAAGGTATTACTTGGTACGACCCGGTGCACTTGTCGATAAGTAGTGTGAGTTGTAAAATACCGCACCAATTAGCAGTAGCAATATCACTCTTAGTAAAATATGATCTTTTATTGGAGGTGGTTTCTTGTTGAGATTTGGGTTGTGCAATGTTGAGAAGTATCTGAGATTATTCTCCATGAAAGCCAAGTTGCCTTTCTTGCTATGTAAGTAAGGCAAAAGTAGAATCAAGATTGGATAGTGGCTCTGTCATCATAACCTGTGAACGTATAGTTGAGAATTGATCATTTAAACCTTCGTAGAAATTTCACCACATATTTCTCAGATCTATATGCTCGAATAATTCCAAGACCACAGGAGCATTTTGGAGTGCATTCTCAAATAGGTACCGGCTAAAAACTCTCTAATTCTTCCCATAATGATCTGAATTTCGTGAAATAAGTAGTAACAAAAAGTTCTCCCTACTTGGTAGCATACAATTCTTCCTTCATTTCATCTATTCTGAATCTGTCACCCTGGTAGTATCTTCTTCGCAACTCACTCCAGATTTCATAAGCTAGATTATTTTACATTATACTTCGTGAAATATCTAGACTCAGAAACAAGTTAATCCAACCTACAGCATAAGTGTTGCAACGTTTTGATTGCCTAAACAGAAAATTAGATTCAAGTGGTTTCTTAATCATTCCATCAACAAAGTCAAATTTGTTTTTAAATTGTAGAGCTAAAGTTAATTCTCTACTCCAGTCACCATAATTTGAGCCATTAATAACTATAGGAGTTATATGAATAACAGAATTTTCAGACTAATGAATGAAGTAAGAACTGGTCTGATCAGTGCTTGGGTTTGAGGTTCTATTGTTGCGTGCGTCCAAGCTAAGCTCAGATTTGGTTGAGAATAGCAGCTACAGATTCGGCACTAAAAGTGCCTGGACTTATTCTCAATTCTGGGTTGTTAGCATCCATATTTCAGGATTCACAGATTTAAGAGCCAATCTACGAGTGACTCAAAAAAATTGAAAATCACGTCTCCGATCTTCAATCTTCGAGCACTCTTACTACGTACCACCTCGATCCACGCTTACCGCACTATGAAAAAAGTGAGCTCTCAGAGTGTTTCTTTATGTGTCCTCATAAAGCTGAGAGAGAGATGAATGAGAGAAAAAGAAAAAATTTGGTAAAGGTAACAATTGAATAAATGAACCTCAAGGAATATACAAATTAAAATGTCCTATTACAATGTATAATTATTTTTGTTTTCACTTTTAACAAATTCTATCAAAAATAATCAATTACAGCTATAATCCTATAATTACAAATCTATTCTCTAACAATATCAAATTTGTTACAAATAGAATTAACTATAAATGTACACTTAATAACTAATAGTAATTAATAGCAGAATTAGTTATGTGATAAAAACTATATGATGGTGGACTCCAAAGCAGCACCTACTCTCATCTCTTATCTTCCTTCAAACACATATCCCTTTTAGCCACTAATACTATTTTTAGATATATTAAAATTAATTTATTGAACATTTATCCAACTTATTATAAACAATAATTTTTTAATTTAAATAAAATAAGGATAAAACAAAACAATGTCATGCACCTAGTACGCTGGCGAACTTCTACCTAATTTCACGTATGAAATTATTGTCTTAATTATAGAGAATGCGAAAAATATTTAAAAGTTTACTTTTTATGAATTAATAACATAAAATATTTTATAAAATTGGTAAACATATCCTCTTTTTATTAGCATTCATATAATAGATATAAAAATATTTTTTTGTTGATATATTAACACATAATTAAATATATGTGTATTTTTTATATTGATATATTTTATATTTTTGTAATAAAAAAGAATGAGAGTGTAGAATAAGATAATATTTTTCCTGTTAAGAAAAGAATTGTATTTAGTTAGGAGTGTCTTTAATTACAAACCATCCTATACATCTATTTGTAAGTTGATGAGTAAATAATAATAATAATAATAATAATAATAATAATAATGATAATAATTTAATATTTAAATCATCATCATCATCATCATCTCTTTGTCCATGATACATGTCTTCAACATTTTGTGATCTCGATCCTACGTAATTACTTATATTGGGGAACCATAACAATTG
>NC_029778.3:61641984-61714211 GCF_000817695.3 Arachis duranensis
AAATCTCTAAATTTTATATTTTTAAGAAAAACATTTATGTGTGATATTAAAGATTGCAAATGGGCATGATTGTCCCACTTCGCGATCTAATTTGCGTAAAAGGTGGTCAGACCAAAATTTTATTTCGATTCACTTTTTGGTAGATTAGTTAGTGGGTTAATTGGTCATAAAAAAATTTTATTTTAAAAAATTTGAAGAAAAATATCATTGCAAATCAATTAAAATAAAAAAATAAAATACGTACAATGATTTTGACATGTCCATTTGGACTTTTTCATTTTTTATACTAAAAATAACTAATAAAGAATTCGAGAAAATAAAATAATTGTTTTTATACTATTAAAAGAAAGTGCACATAAAATATGGTACTAAAATTAACCCACGTTAAAAAATTCCACCAAATAATCTCATCTTATAATTAATGTAAACTCATATTTTGGTAAATCATGCACTCAATTCCCTTAACAGTATTATTAACACTCACAAATCATATAAAAATAAACCATATACAACTTGGCGGTGGTCTTTTAAACGTATGTATAAGATAACATGACCGTGGTGTATTAGCCGGCGGCCATTGAGCATACTTTGGAACTGCGTCATTCTCAATTCTCATCAACCTAACACACGACAATATTATCATTTCCCCTTATCTAAAGATAATTATATTATATCCTGTCTCTTCCTAGAAAGAAAAAAAAAACCTAGAAATCTTGGATTATTTATTAGAATAAAATAAAATAAATATAATATTATAAGATTCTCTTACAACAAAATTGAATGCATTTGTATCATATTTTAACTTTATATAAATCGTGATTTAAAACCACAAATTAAAAAAAATATATAAATTATGGTTTATAACTACGATTTATTGTCTAAACAAAAAATATATTATAAATCTTATATATTAGTTTTAAACTGTGATTTATGAATAAGCGAAACAAATACATAAAAATGTAGTTCACAAATACAACAAAATAGAATATTCTTATAAATTTGGCTCTAAATTATGATTTGTGACTTGTGAGTAAAATGAAAAACATTTTTTCTAATATAATTTAGTACAAGTTAATATCGAAAATATTATTGTTACTAATAGTCTTACTAATAGCCAATGCGTTAGTAACTATAAAGTACGAGAAACCGTTGATAAAGAATAGAGAAAGGAAGATAGAAAACGAAAGAGAATGAAGGACTTAGTGAGTGATTATAGATTTATATTCAACAACAACTTAGAGATTTTTACGTACAGGGTATTTATGCACAGTTTTTAGACATGATGAGTTAGAAAGTTAGTTGCAACAAGTACAGTAAGTCTCTAACAATAAATTTTTACACTCTTCTAATCTCTAACTGCCTTTTAGCTTCTAAATGCTTTACAGAGTCAACATTTTATATAATTCTTTCATGCTTTTCTAACTGTACTTATATCAACCCTGCTGTTTCATGGGTTTGCTACCTTGGTTTCTTTCAGCTACCCTAAGTTTGGCTATGAGCTGCAAAAATGTGGTGTTGAGAATGGCTTAGTCAGTGTGTCAGCAATTTGATCTTGAGCTGGGATATGTTGGATGATGATCTTCTTTTGGGTGATATAATCTCTGACAAAATAGAGATTCAACTCAAAGTGCTTGGTTTTGTTGTGTAACACGGGATTAGCAGCTAGTAGTACTGCATTCTGGCTATCACAATAAAGACTTGGTATGACTGTACATACAACATGCATTTTAGTAAAAAAATCCATAAAATTTATGTGAGTCCCGCAGCAAGGCCTCTATATTCTGCCTCTGTAGAATTCCTATAGACTGTTATTTGCTTTCGGCTGGACCAAGAGACAAGATTTGGTCCTAGGTACAGACAAAATTCACTTGTTGATTTCCTGTCATCCACGTCACTTCCCCAGTTCGAGTCACAAAACCCATAAAGTCTGCAATCTTTTGACTTTTGGAAGCGAAGACCATGGTGAATTGTTCCAGCAAGATAGCATAAAATTTGCTTCACTGCCTTCCAATGACTTTCAAGAGGACAATGCATGAACTAATAGACCTTATTGATGACATAAGAGATATCAGGGTGTGTGATTGTAGCATACTGGAGCCAACCAACAAGGGATCGATATAAGGCTGGCTTGGAGAAGGGTTCTCCTCCATCGGCTGACAGCTTCAGACCAGAGGTCATGGGAGTAGGCATAGGTTTTGCATTGGACATTTCAAATTTGTGGAGAAGGTCTGTGACATATTTGGTTTGTGAGAGGTGAATTTCTGCATCATCGTGTCTCACCACCTCAATGCCCAGAAAGTAGCTTGATAAACCACGATTTTATGGTTTATATTGTGTTTAATTAAGTGGTTTTTATCAAATTCCTGCTCACTTATTCATATGATTTGCATGAATTTACAATTCCTTCCCAAAATTGTTCTATGATTGAAAACTTGCTTTCTAAAGATCTTTTAATTGTATATTTTTATTCTCCTTTATACCATTTGATGTCGTGATCTGTGTGTTAAGTGTTTTAGGCTTCATAAGGCAGGAATGGCTTAGAGAATAGAGAGGAAGCTTGCAAAGAGGGAAGGAGCACAAGAAATAAAGGAGACAATCAGCGGACAGCGACGCGCACGCATGGCTGACGCGTGCGCGCGATTTGGACAAAATCACAGCGACGCGTACGCGTGCTTGACACATACGCGTGGATTGGAGTTCGCGCAAACGACGCGAGCGCGTGCCTGACGCGCACGCGTGGAGAGGAAAATCATTGAATGACGCGAACGCATGACCGACGTGTACGCGTGACATGCGCGATTTGCAGAAATTACAAAATACGCTGGAGACATTTTCGGGCCGCATTTTGACCCAAAGTTTGGCCCAGAAACACAGATTAAAGTCAGGGAACATACAAAGACTCAACATACGATGATACAACATACATTCGTACATAGTTTTAGGATCTAGATGTAGTTTTTAGAGAGAGAGGTTCTCCCATCTCTCTTAGGATTAGGATTAGGATTTATCTTATTGGGATTATTTCTTTATCACAGGTTCAAATGTTCTTTTTATTTATTTTCTCTTTTATTTGTTTATGAATTTTTTCATGTTGGATTTGATATCTTTTATCTAATATAAATTGAGGTATTTCAGACATATGATTTTGATTTAGTTTTCTATATTCTTGGCTTTGGTTGATTGATTGGTAACTCTTGAGTTATCAAACTCAGCAGTTGATTAATATTTGAAGTTTGCTGGTTGATTTGTATCCCTCTAAAGCTAGTCTTTCCTTAGGAGTTGACTAGGACTTGAGGAATCAAATTAATTGGTCCACTTGACTTTCCTTTATTTAGTAAGGGTTAACTAAGTGGGAGCAACGGACAATACTCATCACACCTGATAAGAATAACTAGGATAGGACTTCTAATTTTCAAACCTTGCCAAGAGTTTTATTAGCTATTGATTTATTAATTCCTGTAATTTATTTCTCTTGTTCAAACCTTTTCAAAACCCAAAAATATTGTTTTCCATAACCAATAATAAATCATACTTCCCTGCAATTCCTTGAGAAGACGACCCGAGGTTTGAATACTTCGGTTTATAAATTTTATTGGGTTTGTTACTTGTGACAACCAAACGTTTGTACGAAAGGATTTTCTGTTGGTTTAGAAGCTATACTTACAACGCGATTATATTTGTAAATTTCTTTACCGATAGAAAATTCGATCATCATAGCTCATCTCACCAAGTTCTTTGAGAAAGAAAGTAGAGTGTAACTGCCTGAGCAGGTCCTGAATTTCAGAGTCAGAGGAGCTAGTGACTAAGATATCGTCAACATAAACAAAAATGAATGTAGTTGATATGGCGGTGAACTTAGAGAAGAGCGTAGTGTCTGATTTGATGTTCTAAAAGCCAAATAGGTGAAGGGTGTGCTTTAGTTTTGTGAACCAGGCTCTTAGAGCTTGCTTTAGGCCATAGAGGGATCCCTAGAGTTGACAGACATGTTGAGGGTAAGCAGATGAGATGGATTCTTCAGCTTGAGTCATAAAGGCCTCTTTTTCTAGGTCACCATTAGAAAAGCATTATTGAAGTCATACTAGAAAACCCGCCAGCATTTGGCAAGTGCAATGCTCAATACTATCCAAACAGTGGCCGGTTTAGCCACGGGACTAAAGACTTGGTCAAAATTGATGCCCTCCTTTTGATGAAACCCCTTCGCGACAAGCCTCACCTTGTACTTCTGTACAGTGCCGTCAAGGTGCTTTTTAATACGAAACACACACTTGCAGCCGATGATAGGGGCTCTGTATGTGGGCCTTTCGGTGAGACGCCATGTGTTTTTACGCATTAGGGCATCAAATTCTTCCTCTATTTCCTCGCACGAATGGAGCTGCGTAGCGCCTCATCAACCGAGCTAGGGATTTGAATCATAGGGTGAGAGGCATCAACCATCACTACTATAGGGGCTAGGGCTCGTGTGGGGTTGCCAAAAGCACCAGCCGCCACTGCCACAGGGACTCGATGACCAGAACAGCCTCTGCCACTGACTAGGTCAGCAGCTGCAACCAACACTGTCACCGCAGAAGTAAAACCGTGCCACACAGAACTAACAGCCACCACTGCCACAGGAGCAGGAAGGCCAAATTAACATCACCCAGCATCCCAAGAGCACAGTCGCACAGAACCTGGGTACCCTCACGGACCACCCCTGTCTACATGCGTGGCTTGAAAATTCCTGATTTGCTCCGAGTCTGCATCTGGTGGCTGTTTGCTAGGGGGACTCCTACAGGTAGCGGGTGTGATACTTGCAAATCTCTCAAAGCAACACTTGCAGGAAAGTTAGAACTTGGAGAACCTCCAACCACAACATTAGAAGAATCAAGATAACAAACAGATGCAGAAAGTTGAGACATAGAGATACAATTATTATTAGTATTGGAAAATCTATATGATGAATGCATAGGATTGGGAGCTAGTATGATGAGTGCAGACTGGGTAAGGATGGTCAGGGGAGGGGTTAGAGGGATGGGGGAGGGGCTAAACTGATATGGGATGGGCTGCTGTGGTTGATGGGAGGGTGCTAGAGGCTGAGGGAGGGAAGGTGCAGAAACAATAGGTATATGAACATGGCAGGGACGGTCTGGGGAGGAGCTAGAGGGTTGAGGGAGATGTTAGGTAGGCAGAACAGGAAGTGAGAGTAGGAGGGGACACGAGTGGGTGGCAACCGGTGGTGCCAGAGGAGATTCAGTTAAGGTCGGGAAGAAATGGGAGAATGGAAATTCAAATTCATTAAAGATTACATCTCTGGGGATGAACTTCTTTCCTAACGGGGATAGACAACAATACCCTTTCTAGTTGTCTGTGTACCCAATAAAGATACATTGGTGAGACTTGTGATCAAATTTATGAGGCTTATGGTGCTTGAGTAGAGGGTAACATGTACAGCCAAATGGTTTGAGAAATGAGTAGTCAGGTTTTTGCTCAGTGAGGAGTTCTAATGGGGACTTGTAGGAGAGTATAGGGCTGAGTAATCTGTTAATGAGGTAAGTAGCATAGAGGGTAGCGTCTCCCTAGAAAGATAAGGGTAGAGATGCTTGGGCAAGTAGAGTGAGAGTAGTTTCAGTGATGTGGCAATATTTTCTTTTAACAGTCCTGTTTTGTTGATGGGAGTAGGGGCAGGTTAACCTGTGGTGGATTCCATTAGAGGTAAGATAAGCTTTGAACGCATTTGAGAGATATTCCTTTACATTTTTCGTTTGGAAGGATTTAATCTTCAAATCTGTTCTGTTTTCAATAAGCGCTTTAAATTTCACAAACATGTTAAAGGCTTGGCCCTTTGTTTCTAACAGATAGGTGCAGGTATACCTAGTGCTTGCATCAATGAAACAGATGTAATATCAATGGCCTAGTCTACTATAAACAAAGGCTGGTCTCCAGATGTCTGAGAATACAAGTTTAAGAGGTTCGTAGGTTGTGTGGGACTCAGGGTGGGGTAACTGATTTAATTTACTAATGCAGCATGCATGACACAAAGTAGGAATAGAATTCTCTTTATTTATTGATTCATGAGAGATGTTACATTCTTTTATAACAAGGCTTACTATTTTATCACTCAGGTGACCAAGCTTTCAATGCCATAACTGTATAGCTTGGTTGCTATTCCTACAAGTAAGGTTTGCATATACATTTCCTATAGAGTTATGATTTTCACTTTTGTTCACATTTGTGATTGCTGCAAAATCAGGAGCCATGCGGTCAGCATCAGATACATGAATTGTAATGGCATGGAGAAAGGGTTTTGGTTTTTCTGAGGTTGAAGAGGTGTGTATGTTTATTTTTCTGGTTTTTATAGATGCTTGAGTTGTGGTGTTAACACTGACTGGTGTATAAAGAGACTGTGGGATATTGTATGTTTTGTTGGAACTTGTATTTATTGAAATTCCTTTAAATCCATAGAGGCCATCCTTAAGAAGTACTTGTAGTAGAATCTATCTGGTTATCTGACATTTCACATTTCACATTTCATAGATAAGGCCAAAACTCAAAGAAAACACAGTTGTCTAGAACAATCTTAGCTATGCTTATTAAATTTTTTGAAATGTTGGGAACATGAAACAGGTTCTGTAGTTTAAAAGATCTATTTGATAGAGATGCATGCATTATAGAATTTTTAATATGTGTAACTTTCATACCTTGACCATTACCTCTATACGCCTATTGCGATCCATCATAATCTGATCTTGTGTTGAGGTTACTCTGATAGAAGGTAATGTGATGTGATGCGCCAAAGTCCAGGTACCAGCCGGCATCAAGTGTTGCAGAAGGCAAGGCAAGGTAGGCCTGAGAACTTTGAGCAACAGGCTGGTGAGGACCAGATTGTGGTGATTGGTATTGCACCTAGCTGCCGTTGTGGAATGCCATGGAGGGAGGAGGTGCCGCATTTAGAGGTTGAAGTTGTGGATTAGTAAAGCTCTTGTCAAGCGGTGGTAGCATTGTAGAGCAATGTGTCGTATCTTTCCACACACTTGGCATTGGGGCCAGTTTCCTTGCCACCACAAGGATCTGCCGCCTCCACCTCTGAATCCTCTGGTATGTCCACCTCTAAAGCCTCCTCTGAAGTTGTAGGAACTATTGTTGTTAGGTGCATCATTCTTTTGTGTCAAATTCGCTTGAACAAATCCAAACTCTACTTTCCTGAACCTTTCAATTAATTCTTCTTGTGTGTTGTAACTGAGATTCGAACTCGCTCTCGGACAATTGATCTATTCTTGTATTAGTCACTGTAATGAAGGTACTATACTCTTCACCTAGTCCTCCAAGTGCTGTCTCAATGTAGTCCTCAGTTGACAGTGGTGCTCCAAGCGCGTTTAGAGAGTCATCAACTTGATTGATTTTTGCCATGTATTCTGACACTGAGGAGCCTAACTTCTTGAACGTCTTCAGCTGTGCCTTCATTTGCTTAATTTTTTATTTCACGTGTACAGCAAAATATTCTTCAAGAGCGTTCCAGATCTAGTAAGCAAATTCATATTCAACCACACGATTGACAAATGTTGCTTCCATGGACGACATGAGCCACACCACCATGCATTAATCCCGCGCTTCCCAGTCAATGTGTGCTTGAGTTTCTGTTATGTTAAATTCAGTTTCTGAGCTGAATTTTAAAGAAATTTTTCGTGGATATAAAAAATTTTGCAGCTTGTTCATTTTGATGCATGCTAGGGCTTGCTTCCTCTATGCTTTGAAGTTGTGTTCATTGAGCTTGATCGAAGAGAACGCAACGAAAGTGTTTTGGCTGAAGAAACTCGTTGGAGTTCTTGAAGTGGCACTTTCATGGCTTCTGATGGGCTTGGATTTAGGTTCGATAGATCAAGCAGCTCTGATACCATATAAGATACTAGAAACTGTTGATGCAGAATAGAGAAAGCGAGGTAGAAGATGAGAGAGAACGAAGAACTTTGTGAGTGATGATAGTTTTACATTCAATAACAACTTAGAGATCTTTACGTACAGGGTATCTATGCACAACTTCTAGACTTGATGAGCTGAAAAGTTAATTGCAACAAGTGCAGAAAGTCTTTAACAATAAGTTTCTACACTCTTCTAATCTCTAACGTTCTTTTAGTTTTTAGATGCTTTGCTGAATCAGCATCTTATACAATCTTTTCATGCTTCTTTAACTGTATTTACAGTAACTTATTTTATCAATGATCAGAGTAGTAAATATCTATCATATATATTTTTGTTGATAATTTTAACCAATTTTACTGAAAACTTATAGCCAATGGTAATAATAAGTAATAATAGTATGATACATACCCATGCTTCTTATCATCGATAAAACTATTGATGGATTTGAAAAAATTTTGATAGTAAAGAATAAAGTATATATAATATGATAATAATTCTTACGATTATATTTTGTTATTGTAAATATAATTAGTCTTCAAATGATTTAATTAGCAAAGTAAAACACTAAAATTATATAATTTTGAATTTCATTCTTTTGGATTTTATGTCTTACAAAGATTATATAATCTTTTCATTATCAATACAATCAAATCTATATATATCACTAAAGAATTATTTAATTAAAAATCCATCTCTCATATAATTACGAAGCCAATTCTTTTTTACCATTGATATTGTTACGAAAAAAAACTAAAACTAACTTCAAAAGATAAAATTAAATACCAATAGATAAATAATATTCTTTTTGAATCTTAACCAATTTTTGATAAAAAACACCAATATCATATATACTTGAGAATCGATAATCAAAACCCATATTTAATATAAAATTCTCAAATTTATTATCAATTGTCAAAAATTGAGTAGAAAAAACTCCCGTGAATGAAATTAGGCTAATTAGAATAGCTCTTCCTTATTAAATGTCAAAAATAAGTCTATTAGATTTAACCAAACTATACAATGAAGCAACTCATTGTTCATCTCTGTAAAATGATTATTGAGCTCTTGAAATTGTCTATCAATAACTACTTGATAAAATATTTCAACTTAAAAATTATGCAAATTTAAAATCTTTTAAACTTTGTGGCTTCATCTTTTTTGTGTGACCAAACACATAATTCATTTTTTGAATACTAATATTGTGTTTGCCACAAAACAATGAGACTTCATTGAGTACTCATCATATCTTATATCTTGCAACCGTTGCTTAGACACTTCAACTAATGCTATAGCATTTATAATATCTTGATTATTCTTTTGTAAAGCTTGAGATAATTCTTCAGTAACTCAATCTATTTTTCAATTATTTGCAAGTTGAAAATACATTTAAAGGATTAAATGACATTTAATATTTAATAAATGACATCTTTCTACACGTTGTTTTGAATTATTTATATATTTCTCAACATATTCAAGAATATTGACCACAAAAGAATATAAAAGTTAATTAAGTATAGTTTCATCTTATGAATCACATAGTGTCTATAACTCTTTTTAATAATATTTATTGATTTAAACCACCTCTACTAAAAATATTCTTCATCTTTTAATGCTTCAATTATCTTAGACATATTTTTATGAAGTATGTCTTTATATTTGCACAGAACTCCAATAAAATTGCAGAAAATAATTAACAAATTAAAAATCAAAATAATTTTAACTTGCTTCTTTTGTAATAGACACCATAACTAACTCGAGTTAATGGACAAAGCAATAAACATAAAAATAGTAAGAATTTTCTTTCAAAATCAAACTGTTTACATATATTGGATAACATTTGCTCCTTAGTAGATATGTCGCAGGCTTCATCGTTTAAAACAGCAAACAATTTATTCTAATGTTACAATACATGAAACCAAACTAACAAGTAAGACAAACAATATTATTGAACGTAGTACCACATGGTCTACACCCATATGCCATTTGACACCCATCAACCTATCATCATATATATAATGTGTCTATTACTAACTGTCTATATTATAAACTCACATCAGTAAATCATCAACAAAAATAATTTAGGTCACCCTAGTCAATTTCAAAAACATGTTTAATACAATTAAAATCTCTTGAGAACAAGTTTAGGACACAAAATCAATCTCAACACCAAATTTTAATCACCAACCATGTCTCTAATTAAAAACAGACGAAATAAACATATCTTTACTCTTATCTGTCTTTCTACCCTAAAACAAAACCGAAGCTTACGAGATATATATATAATTTGACTAACATAAAATCACAAAAAATGTGTTTATTATTTAATTTTTTCTTTTTTTTTCTCTAATTTTGAGGCAAGTCACCTTTTGGAACCTACCACTGTGAATTTCCATTACTAAGTATGAATAAATATTACGATTAACGATTGAGTACGAACTTTGAGTACTGAGTTTATTGCAAGGATGACCAAATATACCATTAAGTATTGAGTATTAAGCTTGAGTACTGAGTAGAGTCCTCTTCTTCCTCATTATTATTTATTATCAATAGATTTAGCGAAAACAATCCCTGTTTACCAAACGAAACATTCAATAATATTTTTAACGAGTGTAAAAAAGCAACACGAAACAAATTTGCTTCAAACTCCTAAATACTTTATTATTCTTCTTTTATCCATTGAATTTTGGATGTACTTATCAAGTGATTTTGGTGTTTAGATATTTTTGTATGTGAGATGAATTTAAATGTGTTTAAAAAGTATTTAGTTTGTTATAAATTATTTTGGACGTGGCCTTAGAAAATTAATTACTTTTTAGGAATCTTTAATACTTGTATGGTCTAATAACGTTATACACAAGTTTTTTATTTTAATAATTCGGAGTAAATGAAAAGAATGAGTGAAATAAACATTTTAAAATGACTACTGATGAATTGGTGACGAGTTAAAAGAAATAATTGAGAAAATCATCATATATCACATTTTTTATTAAATTAAAGTGAAAATTCACTCAACATAAAAGAGCTTATTATTTTAAATAAAATGTTGCTGATAGAAAAATAAACAGAACAATTAAAGCTAACAAAGATTAAGTGAAAGAAATAGTGATTGAGGCTTAAAGAAAATTAGATGATTTTTACTCGTGAGAAATAAAAAGAATGAAAATAAAAATCAATTTGATTAATATAATGAACTAGAAAAAATAGATTAAATAATACTTGCAAAAAATAAATAAATAAGATACTAAGAAATGGTGTCCAGAAAAAATATGGAAGAATGAAATAACGATAGAATCCGCAGGGAACGTATGAGATTTTATGAGAGAAAATTTATGAATGAAAATCAAATTAAATCTTATTTAGATCTTTTTTTTGTTTTTTGAGTTTTTTATGCATTTGAGTTCTTTTTAAAAGTCTACTGTATATATGACAACATTCGAATTTTTATACTTACTTAAATGAATGAATCAGTTGATCATTCAACTAATTCAAATTGATTATTATTTAAAAGTTAGTTAGTTAAAAAATTAATATAATTGATTTTTAGATAATAAAAACAATGACCAAATTAAAGATTCATTTGTTAAATCGCATTTATCTTTAACTAAAATGAATCTATCCTAATAATTCCATAAAACAATGCAAATGATTAAGGTTCTGAAAATCGAACTAGTTATCAAACCGTTTAAATTATTGGTTTACTAGTTTATAGATTTAATCGGTGCAACTGTGATTTAATCGAAATAACTATTTTATAATAAAATAATAAATAAAATATAAATAAACATACTAAAACGTAATTATATTCTAACATAAATCTTAAAATGTTATCCAAATTAAAAATATTATATCACCCAAAGTGTTATAATGGCATCTAAGAACAAACTAGTAGATAATATCCAAATATCAAATATCCAAATATCAAAGACAAATATTAAAATTTGTTATTAATTATCGAAATCAAAAGAGAAGAGCCATAGTCAAGAACCTTCAACTACTTCGTTGAATCTCACAATCCCAAATGGTAATTCCTTCATTACTCTTAAACATCTCTTTTAACTTTGTTAGGAGAAATTTTTCAATTAAATAATCAAAGCACAACACAAAGAATGCAAAAAATTAAGCTGCACCAGCATAAAAATGCAAAAATAACATGAAAAATAGCAACACGGCAAACAAACAGCACTATAAAAATATAACAACAATCAAGAACAATAAAAATAAATACAGTAGTGAACAAACATCAACAATCAAAACCATCAAGAACAAACAGCAACAATCAGCAACAACAATAAAACAACATTGAACAATTAAATAAAAAAATACATCTAAACAACAAGAACAGTTCCATAATTGTTGTAAAATAAAATAATCTAAATTACTCATAACAGAAAAACCTAAGAAAATCATTACTCATAACAAGAACAACTCAATAATATTTAATAGTGTTCATGATTCATCATCAGTAATAAAAATCAGTCTGCAATTAATTCATTAATCATGAACGAACAAACTAAATTATATTGATTCAAGAAACCTTAGAAAACTCAAAACAGAGATAAGCAAGAAATTACTTACAAAAGAAAAACAATGAACGAAACAGAAATTCAGAGTTTTAAATGAGGGAGAGGGAGCTCAGATGAGGGCTGAACAATGGCAGAAGCTCAGCCAAAATAGAGGCCTAAGTGTGATGATAATAGCAGGCTAGAGCATAAACGAGGACTTGACGCAAGCTCGAACAAGCGACGAAGAAGGAGCAGTGCGGTGGAAGCATGATGATATAAAGGCAGCGGAAGCTCAGAACAGACACGGAAGAGGTTGCAACGGAGTTCGGGAGCTAGTGTCGATGGGACAGTGGCTGCGCGACGGAGGCAAGAGATTGCGATGGAGTTCAGGATAGTGACTTCGAAGTTCGAACGGTGGCTGCGCGATGGAGGGGAAGGAAGTTGCAACGATGGCTTTGAGGTTGTGACAGCGGCTTTGAAGTTGCGACGGTGGCGGTAGCAAGGCGGTGGCTGGACGGAGAAGTATAAAGAGAGTGGCCGAGGCCGAGTGACGAGGGTGAAGACTGAAGAATGACTTTGGCTGCTGCGCGTTAGGGAGTTAGGGTTTGTGGATTCCAATCTGAGCCTAAACACAAACCAAACAACATCGTTTAGATCAATTTTCAAAAAACTGACCGAATTCTGGTTTTGTTCGACCGACCAATTCTTGACCGTTTATTCAAAAGCGATTTTTAATTTTTCTGATTTTGACGTCTAATCGATTTGTTTTTTGTTCTGATTCACGGTTTGATCGGTTCAACAATTGCTTTAAATCGGTTTTCAGAACTGTAAAATCCGATTAATTAACGGCTAATTAACCCATAAATGAGAATTTATTCTAGAAAGACCTAAATATAATTTTTATGGCTAAATGTGATAGAGGAGATTGAGACGAGAATTTTGGTACCAATTTTATAGAATTCGGACCAAGATTGGACCGAACGGGCCAAACCGGGCCAACCGGACCCAAAGTGGGCCCTTGGCCCAACTAAACTAAACCAAAACCCTAGTTTTCAGCACTCTCTCTCCTCATAACACTCAAACTCACGCTGAAAATTAGAAGGGAGGGGGGAAGAACACTCTCTCAACTTCTATCTCTCACTTGATCTTCAAACCACCATAACTTTTGATCTAGAGCTCCGATTGCCGCACCGTTTACGGCCACGTGTTCACCGCAGAGAGCTCTACCAAACCCATACAATTAATCTTGAGGTAAGCCACGTTTTGCTCTTCAAATTTCTAGCCTTGATTTCGAGTTTCATGAGTAAAAATGTTGAGACTTTGGGCTCTTTGATGTTATAGGACCCAACTCTCTTGAAGGAGAAGGTTAATATTGTCTCCTTGGACCTTGGGTGTGGTAAGATTCTCAACCCTAGTGTAATTTGTGGTTCTATGATGTTTGGGTTTTGAGATGTTGTGTATAGGTGTGATGATTGTGGCTTAGGTTGTGTATATGTGAATATTGGAGCTTGATTGGTGATATTGGAAAGCTTGAAAAGGGTTTGGTGGTGAA
The DNA here is from genome assembly GCF_000817695.3 of Arachis duranensis. NCBI lineage: Eukaryota > Viridiplantae > Streptophyta > Magnoliopsida > Fabales > Fabaceae > Arachis > Arachis duranensis. The sequence goes on from NC_029778.3 coordinate 61,655,932, forward strand.
AAATCTGTTCTTGGAGGTGTTGAGGCCTTGAGAGCTTGAGGAAAAAGTGGTTTGGAAGTGCTCCGGTTGAGCTTGGGAAATCGGCTAAGGTATGGTCTCGGTTTTCCGTATCTAATATGTAATGTGGTAGGAAATACCTAGGCTAGAGGCCCTAAGATAGGCATTGAATTATTGATGTTGTTGAATGGTTGATATATATGATGTGGTCATATATGTGATGATGATTATTAATGCCCTAATGGTATGATGTATGAGAAATATGCATGTTGTGATATATGCTTGATGATTGATTATGGTTGAATTGTGGGTGAAACCATGTTGATGGTGAGTATGATATTGATTATGTACAATGATGGTTAATTGGAATTGGTGTTGTTGAAAATTGGCATGAGGAAGAGTATATGATATGGCAATGTGTTTGGGTTTGAGCCACTTGGGTGAAGTGGGTTAAAATGATGGGATAGTGATTTTGTAAATTGTGGTAATGTGCCAATGTGTGAGTTGAGGAGGCTTGATGTTGAATTTGATATATTTTAATTGATTTCAAAGAAAGAGGATGAAATTGGCATGCTTTGATTGATTTTGAAAAGAGTTGAAAATGGCTTGTTTTGAAAATGGCACTTTGTGATTTTGTATGAAAAATATGGTTTTTGGGCATACTTTGACGGGACATAACTTGGACTACGGATCTCTGTTTTGTGCCAAATCTGTTTAGAAATGAAATTGGATCCGGGATGTCCATGCCGTTCAAAGAATGGGTGAAAAACGATTTAAAATGAGGAAGTTATGTCCGTCGGAAGATTGGGGGTTGAATCTGTGAATTTTGCAGTTTTTAACTTAGAAAATTTTTAGCAAAATGACCCCCCACGCGTAGGCGCACTTGGCGCGTACGCGCCGTTCTTCTCGAAAATGTCATCCACGCGTGCGCGTCATGTGCGCGGGCGCGCCGAATGTGCTGCACCCAATGCCCAGCCATTTTCCAAAGAGTTATGCCAGAACTGTGCCAGTTTTGTGCCTGGGGCACGAGAGTACCCACGCGTACGCGTGGCTGACGCGTGCGCGTCACTTGGGTATTTATCAATCCACGCGTTAGCGTGCATGACGCATACGCGTCGATGAGTTTTGTGGCCATCCACGCGTGCGCGTGTAGTGCGCGTACGCGTGGCCCTGTTTTCATCCCAAAGTTGATTTTTGAGTTTTAAAAGCCAAATCTCATACTTCTAAGCCTCCGATCTCCCCACTTATGCCTTAAATCATTATGATATGTCTAGCTATGAGAAGAAGGGCTAGTGAATGTGGTAACTTGCGAGTGAAGCAAGGGAAAAATGAATGATCAATGAGGATCAAAGATGATTATGTGAGAGGCGGAGGATGGTGGTGGAAGTGCTTGTTATGCCATGGGCCGAAAGGCCGTAATTGTTAATGGAACGGCTGGTTATGGATTTAACCGATGATTATGGCTAGTATAAATGCATATATGCTGTTGAATGAATTGTGAATGTTGCACTTCCACTGTTGGAGATGAGAGTTTCTCTGGAAGGAAGCAGTGGCTAGCCACCACGTGCTCCAGGTTGAGACTCGAAGCTCTTTTGACCCTATGTCATAAGGGTGGCCGGGCACTGTGAAAGCCCCGGATGAGCTCGCCCCCGTAAATATTCACTAGTGAAGGTGATGGATATAGATCATGATTATGATCAAGTTTATGATGAGTATAACTCGAGTTGGGGATGCGCGACAGAGGGACAGTCCAATGGTTAACTACCAAGACTTGTCGGGTTGGCTCTATAACCGACAGATGATATCATCAGCCACTAGGGACAGGCATTCATCATATACATACTATATGAATTGTTTGAGATTGCCTATTTGACTGCATATTACTTGCTAATTGTCTAAATGCCTTATTTGTTCCTATTTGTATATTTCTTGTCTGATATAACTGTGCTTGCTACATTATACTCCTGCTGGTGGTTGGGAGATTTGAAGAAATTGGAAAGGAAAGTATTAGTTAGACTGAAGAATCTTTAGTCAGTCGCCACATATGGTTTAGCTAGTTTATAAGCTTTGATATTATCTGGAGGAAGTTCTAGGATTGTCTTCGACTTTCTTCTATTATTATGTATTATATATGTGGAAGTTGTTACCATGCTGGGGATCTCTGGTTCTCACCCATGCGGATTTTGTGGTTTTCAGATGCAGGACGTGAGGTTTCTCGCTGAGGCCTGCTGGAGACTTCTGGATTAGCGAAGATCCTTTGTTCTTGGGGACTCTATTTTAGTTTATATGTTTTGCTTAGATACTTTTATCTCCATTAAATAATACAAACTGTGATGACTCCTCTTATGGGAGATTTTGGAGAATAGGTTTTTGTATTTGTGTCCCTTTGGATTTCCTTTGGAGTTTTCCTTATTTTATCATATGTATATATTGTTATGCTCGGACCGGTTATCTTCGCAGCCGGATTTTGAGCCTTGATATTCCTGTTTTTGACACTTCTTTGTATATATATAATCTCGCATTGGTTTATCCTTGTTCGTTACGTTATCGGTCGGAGTGTTGCGCTTTTGAGTTGCGATTTTTGTTTACCCCTTTCTCTACAAAGGCTCCTAGTTATAATCAATCATTCATACTACTATACGTACTAAATTTTTATTTTAGAGGTCGTAATACCTTACCATCTCTAAATTATGACTTAAGCATAAGACTCTGTATGGTAGGGTGTTACAGGAACCTTGCAAATTATTGAAATAAAAGCGTAGTGTCTTTTTCCTTGCCCATGGCAATACCATTTTTGTTTCTTTTTCTTTTGATAGAGAAAAAGGTGGGGGCTTGAACCTTGGAAATTTGCAAAGTAGGAGTGTGGAGAATTAAACATATTTTGTAGACAAAAGTTGGTCCAGTCCTTATCTAACCTGATTTTTTGTTTTATATCATTTACTTAGATGCTCCTCGACTAGGCAAAGCATTTGATATATCCTCTCAATATATAGTTTTTATTATATTTTTTACAATATATATACCGACCTTTAATTGATTTATATTTTTTCCATATATATTATATACTGTAAAGATATTTGATTTTGTTGGTTTGCAGGCAAAGTAATGTTTTTTCTCTACCTTATGGGCAAGCAATATCTCACGTTACTTTCAATAAAAAAAAAAAAACCTTGCGTTACTTAACTACTATATTGATAAATAATTCTCGTGTACCACCTAATATACATATTATATATCATATCAATATCATCTTGAATAATCTGCAAAAATATGAGCCGAGATTATTTAATTAAATTAACTAGAATTTACCTATATATATATGATGTTAATGAAATTAAAGTATTACTTAAGGTTATGCCACATACAGCATCATAAGCCACAATTAGCAATAAGCTAAGAGATGATCTACTCATCTATTTATGAGGACCGCTAATAATTACTATTATAATAAGAATAAATACAATAATCAGTAAAAAGAAGAGAAAAGAATAATCACTTATGAGAGTGAGAGAAACTAGTACACATGCAGCTTTTTCCGATTAATTAGAACATGTAATAGCAACATTTTATTCAGCGTAGTTTTTAAGAAAGCAAAAGTAGTGATCGGTGGTAGTATGTAAGAATCTGAAGTAAACAAACTATCATTTGTCCCTAAACCTGGAGACAGTTATTTATATAAATTTGATTTGTCGGTATATTTCTTCAACAATTTCTCAGATTTTAGTAAATTTTGCCAGTAATACTTTATAATAACTTTAAGTTTAAACAAGTTTTAATTTTGTCACTTTAAAATACATTCTTTCATATAAATTTTATTGTGAAAATAGTACGTACCTAATTAATTTTGTTTCTAATAATAAATATTAAAACAAAATAATCTGTATTTATTATATGAAAGAAGAACCTTTATTTAATCCTAAATTTTTGTAAATTTTGAGAAGCACTTTAGAGATTTATATTTTTTCCAATGATAATACTGGATTTAACTATACATTAAAACACAAAAGGTAATTTTTTAGGCTTAATTATACGCAGATCTTTATATTTTTACTAAATTTTTAATTAGATATCTTTAAACTATTCTTTACTAAAAAAAGATAAAATATTTTTAAAATATTTACTTTTGTGTTTTATGTAAGATGACTTATAAAATATTATATAAATAAATATTCTAAAATTATTGTGTTTTTTGAACATAATAATTAATAAGGATCAATTACACATTTTTATCTAGTACATAGATCTAATTACAAACTTTAACTACAAAATCCTAATTAAAAATTTAATGAAAATACAATAACTAATAATTATATTTCTTTTAGTTATATTTATATTAGAAATCAACATTTTTTTAGCAAGAATGAACTATTATTTATCTTTTTTTGTGTAATTTTTTAACTCTTCACAATAATAATTCAAACTCCTAAATCTTACTCATTCTCTATTTTAAAGATCAATTCTTGATTTAAAAAATATTAACTAATCAATTTTTATCAATCAATATTAATCAACTTTTTAAAATTTATTTTACTTATCTTAAATTTTAAATTTTAAATTATATATGAATGGTTAATTTCACTTTTTAAATTATAAACAATAAACAATAAAATTAGTCTAATATTCACTAACCAAAAATTAATTCTTTGTACTTAAAAGAAAGAAAACAGATTTCCTAACAAAACTGCTACTTAAATCTTTTCTGATCCGTTACCGCATAATACTAAAAGATATCCTTTCTAGGTATTTTTGATAGAATTATGTTACATATACACTAAAATCAGTCACTAAAATTAACTACTAATATAAAATATATGTTAAAATATAAATATATATTAAAAATAAATTAAATTATACATATATGTATATGTAAATACATTAATAATTAATTTTAATAGTTGATTTTAGTGTACAAATAGTATTTTTGTTTCTGATAATATCATTAATTATTAGCATAACCTAAAGAAACCTTATATGATCTAAAAGAAAGAAAGAAAGAAAGAAAGAAGAAAACACAGTTTAATTAACATATCACTAATCATTAATTTGTTAATATGTTCTGAAATTTGACTCATCGGTTATTAATCATTATGATCTCTAGACAATCTTATATGCTCGATCAAACCAGCAAGGTGACAATGTTGGAAACTTCGACCGATAGTTACCAAAGATCCCTTTTAATGCGAAGTTTTTACTTAAGATCCCTTGTTTGACCAATATCATCATTTTGGATTACCAATAAAATAATAATAATAATAGGGATTTAATATTGGACCATAAAGAAGAATTTCCCTAATAATAAATAACGTAGTAGTATCTGAGTTTCACTTAGGATTCTGGTTTTCTTGGATTCAATAAGAAGCAAGCAACAAACGTGCACATGCTTAAACACAGATTTTCCAAAAGACGCTTTAGGACACAATTTTCTAACTCTTTTCCATCAAATCTTTGAAATCTGTTATTATTACTCTCTACTCATTCTTCAAAATTTAACTTTTCATCTTTCTCCGCTTTTGTACTGTCCGTCTCAATTCCCAGCCATATGGTTGAGTATTTTGTGCAAATTTCAAAGGCTATATAGCTAGACTAAATTAATATTTTAATTTGAAACATATTATTAGAGAAACACAAGTAGGCTACGGCCCCTCTTCCTAAGATTTCTCCTTACAGTCCAAAAGAGAGTCTTCGGTGTTTGAGATCCGAGCTACACATGCATTCAAGTGTCACATTCCCACCCACCTTCTTTTCTAAAACTCATGCATGTTTTATTTTCATTTCTTTTTATTTTTAGTAGTATAAAATAAGTTTGGATTAAATCAACAACAATACTAGGGACAAAACACCATTCACCCAATAACTTAGCCAGCAAGTATTAAGCTGACGAAAAAATCTAATAAAACAAAAATTTTTTAAATTAATCTTTTATTATTTCTTCTTTTTCTTTCTTTTAATACCACAATATCACCCATCATTACTAGTCACTTACCATTATTGTCAGCCACATTATCCCACCACCACCACCTATTCTACTAAACTTTAAATAGTAAATTTTAAATTTAACACTCTAAATCATAAATTTTAAATTTTAAAATTTATATTTTATCTAAATTAGTTTTTAATATTTTTTTTTAATATTCAATTATATACTACTTTATTGATTGAAAAGTGTTGACTCCAAATAATACTTTTCTTTAAACCAAGAGAGTTTTGATTCTCATAACATATGTTATTAGTTCTTTAATTTATTTTATTAAATACTAATATGATATTTTAATAAAAGCAGCAGAAAAAATATTGTCACATTAATATTTTAATTTGACAACACAGTAAAATTTTACCTATCACGTAGGAGATAAGTTAACAAAAACTTTTCGAATGCATGCAATGAAAAAAAAAATTCACTGGATCAAAAAATACTATAAAAATATTTACACAAAAAAACAAACTCCATATTATGTGCCTTCGGTGATGAATATTGCTTTTCTTTAGTTTTATGTTATCTTCTTCTACATGCCCAAGACCTAGCTAGCCAAATGTTCGTGCAATATGACATTGTTTTCAATACCGATAACATATAAATAATTCTATGTAGGTAGATATATATGTTAAGTAAAGTGTATTATACTATATTTGATGCTAACTATTCAATGCATTATTATTCAGATCAGACTCTTATGCATAGAGATAGAGATATAATTCATAAATGCAATTTGTTTGCATGTAGATATGGACACTGTTTTAGGTTCATATTTGTCCTCCATGCGTTGTTGCACATACACAATATCATGTGTCAAAAATATATACATTCTTTTCTAAGAGTGTACTACCTTTGCTTTGCTTACGTAGCCACGTTCCATCCTCACATTGTCACATGGGGTAGCAATGACCTTATCGCATGCATAAAATAAACAAGAATATGTGAGGATAACACAAGGATTGTTTCTATAATAAAATAAATAAATTTTTATTTCAAAAAAAATTAAAACAAATTTAAATATAGAGACTTTTATTTTTGGAGTAAATTGGGTGGACATCTCCTGATTATGTCATCAATTTATTTTTGGGCAAGGATCGAGTCTGATCCTCTAATTCTGATGTGATTTCTCCCCTCTATATAAATCATATCCACATCATTCACATTTCACTTCATTTTCGATCGTTTTTCACTTTTATCATTTCACTTTTTTTTGTTGGTAATAAAATTATCATTTCACTTTTACTCCCTTCTTCATTCTCTTTTCAGTTAAGGTTTTTTTTCTATTTTAATTTTGTTTTATTATTTAATTTATTCATTTTAACACATATTAGGCAGGTGCATTTTTTTAAATATTGGATGACATTTGGTGTAATATGATACAATTGTGTATTTTACTGATATATTGTAGACTAGTGAAAATCGTTATCTACAATTTATAAGTGGCAACAAGAGGAGAATAAAAAAAATAGAAAATGGAGAGTGTGATTACTGTGTTGTAAGAAAGTATGGTGGGGCGACTTGATGTACGGTGGAGGCGACTTGTGAGAAAAAAATAAAAAAATTTGAATCTCAACGGCTATAAATAGCAACTTAAAAATGCAGACTTTGCGTTTATTTTATAATTTTTCCTTTTATTCTTTTTCATTTTTGCTTTTCTGCTGTTTTTTTGTTCTTGTATGCTATTTCAAAAAAAGTTAAGGGCAAAAAAATGGGTTATAGAGTTAGTTTGAGAGTATATTATAATAGTCAAATTTTATTGCTGACATCCAAATATGTAAAATTTATGTGTGAAAATTCATTTGATATTATTGTTCCTTTCACAATATTATTTGAGGAACTAATTTGTAAAAAGATAGATCCTCAAATATTGAAGAGAGTGATTAGTGTTATGTATATGTATTCTATAATAGTATTTGAAGGATTCATATAATTCGAGACGAAGTATGTCACTAACAAAGAAGCGGCGTAAGAAATATTTTTAATATATCACAAAAGTGGATTAGAGGCGTCCGTCATTGAGGTATATGTTAAGTTCAAACACTTGCCTTATGGAGTTGAAGAGGTCGATGAAAACATATAGGTTGAAAAGGCTACAATATATAGTGAAAGCGCAGTTGGCTTTGAAGAAAACTATGAAATAGATGATCGAAACATAGATGACGATGATGTTGATTGCACTGTTAAAACAGATGTAGAAATGGCAAATGCATTCGTAAGCCAACATCCATTCAGAAAGCTATCTTTTATATGCGGTTTGGACTTTGTGACTTTGAATGCATTAGAGTTTTCTGAGTATATGAATACCTGGTATGTGAATATGATATTAATAAAGTAGATTTATATTTTTTATGTACTATAAGATGATGATTATATTATGGTTGCTAATTGTAATGTAAATTCTTTTTCGTGGTATTGTTGTAAACTCACCTGTTGTTGTAGACTGTGAATTTATTGTTGGGATGGAATTCAGTTATAGAGAGACTGTGATCGCTGTTATCAAAGGTTATACCATTCATAGAGGAGTTAGCTACCGAGTCTACGAGTTTGAACCAACGATATTTTATGCTAAATATGTATAACATGAAAATAATTATGATTGGCTTATCAGGACTAGTTTGATTTAAAAGAAATATTATTGAAAAATAAGATAGTATAACAATAGTCACAATTTCTTGCACCAGATCTATAATTTCTCAGGACCACTACAAGCTAGACTCCGACACAATTGCAGAAGCAATAAAGCTACTAGCAAAAGTTGACCCATCTCTAAAGGTACAATATGATAATGCAAATGTTCAGGCAAAGTTCAATCATACGGTGAGCTATCGCAAAGTATGGTTGGCTAAGCAAAAAGCAGTGGAAAGGATTTTTGGTGGTTGGAAGGCCTCATATGAGGCTCTGTCGATGTGGTCTGAAGCTATGTGTAAAAAAGAACTATCAGTGGCTGTGCAATTCAAAAATGGTTCCTGCTTATCGAGGGAATGAATTGGCTTAGGATGTCCGGGTATTATTGCAAATGTTTTGGAATTTTTACCCTTGTATTAGAGTATTTAGACATTATAGACTAGTTGTGCAATTAGATGACATACACTTATATAGTAAAGGCATCCACTCCTAAACCCATACCTGGAGAAGAATCAACAGACCATCTAAATCCTTATAATCAAAACATTTTGTTTGACACAATGATCGCTATAGATAGACAAGACATGCCAAACCCCAAATAAATTCACTTATCCAGTTGAAGTCACAACGCAACGATAGAAATTTTCAAAGGACTCCAGTGCTAGATTTATCACAGAACAAGGTTGTACCAAACAACATAATGTGAGCTTTGATATACCTTTGTTTGGTAACAATTGTAACACCCTACCATACAGAGTCTTATGCTTAAGTCATAATTCAGAGATGGCAAGGTATTACGACCTCTAAAATAAAAATTTAGTACGAGTAGTATTGTGAAAAATGATTATAACTAGGAGCCTTTTTAAGAAAAAGGGGTAAAACAAAATTCGTATCTCGAAAGCGCAACACTTCGATCGATAACGTAACGAACAAGGATAAACCAACGCGAGATTATATATATACAAAAGAATGTCAAAAATGGGAATATCAAAACTCAAAATCTGGTTGTGAAGATAACCGGTCCGAGCATAGCAACATATATATACAAGTAAATAAAATAAGGAAACCCCAAGGAAACCCAAAAGGACACAAATACAGAAAACCTATTCTCCAAAATCTTCTCTAAGAGGAGTCATCACAGTTTGTATTATTTAATGGAGAAAGAAGTATCTAAGCAAGACATATAAACCAAAACAGAGTCCCAAGAATAAAGGATCTTCGCTAGTCCAGAAGTCTCCAGCATGCCTCAGCGGGAAACCTCACGTCCTGCATCTGAAAACCATAAAATCCACATGGGTGAAAACCAGAGGTTCCCAGTATGGTAACAGTTCCCACATATATAACATGTAATAATAGAGGAAAGTCGAAGGCAATCCTAGAACTTCCTCCAGATAAAATCAAAGCTTATAAACAAGCTAAACAATAAGTGGCAACTGACTAAAGATCCTTCAGTCTAACTAATACTTCCCTTTCCAATTCCTTCAGACCTCCCAACCACCAGCAGAAGTATAATATGGCAAACACAGTTATTTCAGACAAGAGATATACAAGTAGGAACAGATAAGGCATTTAAGCAGATAGCAAGTAATATGCAGTCAAGTAGGCAATCTCAAACAATTCACATAGTATGCATATGATGAATGCCTGTCCCTAATGGCTGATGATATCATCTGTCAGTTATAGAGCCAACCCGACAAGTCCCGGTAGCTAACCGTTGGACTGTCCCTCTGTCGTATCTCCCCAACTCGAGTTATACCCAACATAAACTTGATCATAATCATGATCCATATCCATCACCATCACTGGTGAATATTAATGGGGGTGAGCTCATCCAGAGTTTTCACAGTGTCCGGCCACCCTGACGACATAGGGTCAAAAGAGCTTCGAGTCTCAACCTGGAGCACGTGGTGGCTAGCCACTGCTTCCTCCCAGGGAAACTCTTATTTCCGATAGTGGAAGTACAAACATTCACAATTCATTCAACAGCATATATGCATTTATTCTTAGTTATAATCATGGCTCCTCCGTAACACCGCAATAATCTAGCCATCCGGCTCACGGTTAAATCCATAACCAGCCAATTCATTAACAATTACGGCCCCTCGGCCCATGGCATAACAAGCACTTCCACCGCCATCCTCCGCATCTCACATAATCATATTTGATCCTCATTGATCATTCACTTTTCCCTTACTTCACTCGCAAGTTACCACATTCCCTAGCTCATTTTCTCATTGCTAGGCATATCATAATGATTTAATACATAGGTGGTGAGATCGGAGGCATAGAAGTGTGAAATTTGGCTTTTAAAACTCAAAAATCAACTTTAGGGTAAAAACAGGGGCCACGCGTACGCGTACTCCACGCGCACGCGTGGATGGCCACAAGCTCATCGACGTGTACGCATCATACACGCGGACGCGTGGATTGAAAAATAGCCAAACGACGCGTACGCGTCAGCCACGGGTACGCGCGGGTACATTAGTGCCCCAGGCACAAATCTGGCACAACTCTGGCACAACTCTTGGAAAAAAGGCTGGGCATTTGGTGCAGCGTATCGACGCGCCTGCGCACACCACGCGCATGCATGGATGGTGCCTTCTTGAAGAACGACGCGTACGTGCTAAGTGCGCCTACGCGCAGAGGGTCATTCTGCTAAATATTTTCTATGTTAAAAATTGCAGAATTTACAGATTCAACCCCTAATCTTCCGTCGGACATAACTTTCTCATTTTAAATCGTTTTCCACCCGTTCTTCCAACGACATGGACATCCCAGATCCAATTTCATTTCTAAACAAGTTTGGTACAAAACGGGGATCCGTAGTCCAAGTTATGTCCCGTCAAAGTATGCCCAAAAATCATGTTTTCATACAAAACCACAAGGTGCCATTTTCAAAACAAGCCATTTTCAACTCTTTTCAAAATCAACCAAAACATGCTAATTTCAACCCTTTTTGAAATCAATCAAAATGTACCAAAATCAACATCAAGCCTCCTCAACTCACACATCAATACTTCACCACAATTCACAAAATATCATCCCACCATTTTAATACTTCTCAATCAAATGGCTAAGAGACAAACACATAAACATGTCATACATACTTTCTCATCCCAATTTCCAATAATACCATTTTCAATTAACTATCATTACACATACTCAATATCATACTCACCATCAACATGGTGTCACCCACAATTCAACCTCAATTACTCATCAAGCATATATCACAACATGTATAATTCTCATACATCATACAATCAATGCATCAATAATCATCATTACATATATGACCACATCATATATCTCAACCATTCAACAACATCAACAATTCAATGCCTATCTTAGGGCCTCTAGCCTAAGTATTTCCCACCACATTATATATTAGATACGAAGAACCGAGACCATACCTTAGCCGATTTTCCAAGCTCAATCGGAGCACTTCCAAACCACTTGTCCACAAGCCCTCTAGGTCTCAACACCTCCAAGAACATATTTTTACCACCAAAAATTCCTTTTCAACTTTCTAAGGTCTCAATCAAGCCCCAATATTCACATATACACAACCTAAGCCACAATCATCATACCCATACACAACATCTCAATATCCAAACATCATAGAACAATAAATTACACTAGAGTTGAGAATCTTACCACACCCAAGGTCCAAAGAGATAAGATTAATCTTCTCCTTCAAGAGAGTTGGGTCTAATAACATCAAAGAGCCCAAAATCTCAATATTTTTGCTCATGAAACTCGAAAATAAGGTTGGAAATTCGAAAAGGAAAACATAACTTACCTCAAGATTGGTTGTATGGGTTTTGTATAGCTCTTAGCGGTGAACACGTGGCCGCAAATGGTGCGGCAATCGGATCTCTAGATCAAAAGTTATGGTGGTTTGAAGATCAAATGAGAGAAAGAACTTGAGAGAGTGTTCTTCCCTACATGGCCTCTATTTCAGCGTGTTTAGTGTCTCAAATAAGGAGAGAGAGTGTCGAAAACTAGGGTTTTGGTTTAGTTTAGTTGGGCCAAGGGCCCACTTTGGGTCCGGTTGGCTCGGTTTGGCCCGTTCGATCCAATCTTAGTCCGATTTCTATAAAATTGGTACCGAAATTCTCGTCTCAATCTCCTCTATCATATTAAGCCATAAAAATAACATTTTTGGCTTTCTAGAATAAATTCTCATTCATGTGTTAATTAGCCATTAATTAACCGGGTTTTACATTCTACCCACCTAATTGGGAATTTTGCCCACAAAATTCAAATTCAATTACCTGAGAATAAGTGAGGATAATCCGTTTGCATTTCTGACTCAAGTTTCCAACTGTGTTCCTCAACACTGCCTCGACTCTATGCCACTTTGACTAATGAAACCTCTTTTCCATGCAACAGTTTGATACTAGTATCATCAATTCTGACTGGAGCCACTGGAAGCGTCAAATCTTCTCTTAACTGAACCGATTCAGGTTCTAACACATGGCTAGCATCAGGAGTGTACTTCCGAAGCTACGACACGTGAAATACGTCGTGCAGGATCGAAAGATGAGGTGGTAGGGTCATCCGATACGCCACCGGTCTGACTCTCTCCAGGATTTGAAATGGACCAATATATGAGGATTCAACTTCTCCGCTTTAATCGCCCTACCTACTCCTGTGGTCGGAGTAACCTTAAGGAAAACATGATCTCCTTCCTCAAATTCCAAGGGTTTCCACCTCTGATTGGCGTAACTCTTCTGACGACTCTACGCCGTAAGCATCCTATCTCGGATTTTCTTGACTTGTTCAGTGGTCTCAGTTATCATTTTCGGCCCCAACAAGCCTTTCTCTCCAGCTTCATACCAACATAGCGGAAATTGACATTTCCTCCCATACAAGGCCTCATACGGAGCCATTCCGATGCTCGTATGGTAACTATTATTGTATGCAAACTCCACTAACGGCATATACCAATCCTCTAGTGTTTGGATCGTCCTCTCGGATTGACCATCTGTTTGAGGATGGTAAGCTGTACTCAAGCTTAATCGGGTTTCAAAAGCTTTCTGAAATGCACCCCAGAACCTTAAAATGAAACAAGGATCTCTATCAGAGATTATAGTAGCAGGTACACCATGAAGTCTCACAATCTCCTTTATGTATAACCGTGCTAGCTCCTCAAGGGTGCAAGTCATCCGAATGGGTAAAAAGTGAGCTGACTTTATCAGTCGGTCCACAACCACCCAGATAGCATCAAAACCAGCCCTAGTCCTTGGCAATCCCGACACAAAGTCCATTGCAATACTTTTCCACTTCCATTGCGGAACCTCTAAAGGTTGCTACATCCTGGAAGGTCTTTGATGTTCAATCTTTACCTTTTGACAAGTTAAGCACTTTGAAACATATTCCACCACATCATTCTTCATACTCGGCCACCAAAACATCGCCTTTAAATCATGGTACATCTTAGTACTTCTCGGGTGAATGGAGAATCTGCTTTTGTGTGCCTCCTTTAAGATATCTTGTCTCAAAGTACCAACATCCGGCACAATGATCCTACCCTTGAATCTCCATAACCCATCTTTTTCTTCTGACACTCTCCGTTGTTTCCCTTGCTCAATGGCCGATAACACCTTCCATAACGCTTCATCATTTTCATGAGCCTTTAGGAGTTCAGACTTAAAGTCACTTGAGATTTCTAATCGGCTCAAACATAGAGTTCCAGATACTTCTCGAGCACCAATTTTCAGACTCTCGAATTCTTCGAGCAACTTCTCTTCTTGAAGTATCATCCAAGCCGCATACAATGATTTCCGACTTAACGCATCCGCCACTACATTCGCCTTTCCCGGATGGTAATTCAACTCAAAGTCGTAGTCCTTCAATAATTCCATCCACCTCCTCTGCCTCATATTAAGCTCTTTCTGATCAAAGAGATATTTCAAGCTCTTGTGATCAAAAAAGACTTGGAACTTAACTCCAAAGAGATAATGCCTCCACACCTTCAAAGCAAACACAACCGCAGCGAGTTCCAAATCGTGCGTAAGGTAACTAACTTCATGATGTCTCAACTGTCGTGAGGCATATGCCACCACGTTATGATGCTACATCAGCACGTACCCTAGACCCTTTAATGAGGCATCACAATACACCTCAAAAGGCTCGTTCGGCTCAGGTAACACTAACACAGGTGCAGTGGTCAACTTTTTCTTCGATGCCTGAAAGCTCTCCTTGCACTCAGGAGTCCAAACAAATAGAGTGTCTTTGCGGGTTAGCTTTGTCAACGGCAAAGCTAATTGCGAAAAGTCTTTGATGAACCTTCGGTAATAGCCAACTAAGCCCAGAAAATTCCTTATCTCAGTTACTGTGGTTGGTTGCTTCCATTCCATCACTGCCTCCACCTTAGATGGATCAACTGCTATCCCTTGCTTACTCACTACAAGCCCCAAAAACTTCACCTCCTCCTTCTAAAATTCACATTTGGACAGTTTTGCATAGAGTTTCTTCTCCTTTAGAATTTGCAACACGGTCCTCAAGTGTTCCGCATGCTCCTCTTCAGTCTTGGAATAAATTAGTATGTCGTCAATGAAGACAACAACAAATTTATCTAGAAACAGACGGAAAACTCTATTCATGTAATCCATAAACACTGCAGGAGCGTTCGTCAATCCAAAAGACATTACAGTGTACTCGTAATTACAATAACGAGTCCTGAAAGCGGTCTTAGGGATATCCTCATCCCACACCCTTATCTGGTGATAACCGAATCGCAAATCGATCTTGGAGAAAATCCCAGCTCCTTTTAACTGATCCATGAGATCATCAATTCTCGGCAACGGGTACTTATTCTTTATTATGACCTTGTTCAGCTGCCTGTAATCTACACAGAGCTGCATACTCCCATCTTTCTTCTTTACCAGTAGCACTGGCGCATCCCACGATGAAACACTTGGTCAGATAAAATTCTTAACCAACAGATCCTCTAACTGAGATTTTAGCTCGACCATTTCCAGTGGTGACATCCTATAAGGAGAACTTGATATTGGTCCAGCCCCAGGCACCAATTCAATAGCAAACTCAACCTCTCGGTTAGGTGAAAATTCATCAATGTCATCGGAAAATACCTCCGGAAACTCACAGAATACAGGAATCTGTTCCAACCTTTGATCATCACCCGAAACGCCCGCGGTTAACAATAAGATACCCTGACATTGGATTCCGGAACAGTTCACCATCATTGAATTCAAGTAATAATTATTCACCACGACCAGCCCTTCTGTATCTTCCGGCATAAAGTACACCGACTTTGTAGAACAGTCAAGCAGGACATGGTTCTCAGATAGCCAGTCCAATCCCAAGATAAGATCAAGACTGATCATCGGTAAGCAAATTAAATTATGGACAAAATCACGCTGCTTGAACCTAAATGAAACTTTCGGGCATTCTAGCCTAGTTACCATGGCCTCATGGGTAGCATTATACACTTTTAGGTCATAACCTAAGGTTACGATCTTCAATCCTAACTCATGGGCTTTCTCAAATGCAATGACTGAATGCGATGCTCCTGAATCAAATAAAGCATTTAAAGTTTGACCAGCCATTTCACAGTTACCTCGAATGAGTGTCTCGGATCCCTCGGCACCTATAGCTGAGGTGGTGAACACCCGACCAGTCTGTTGTGCTTTCCCAGCACCTTGTTTCTGCTTCTCTGGATAGTTTACGGCCTTATGTCCCACCTTTCCACAATTGTAGCACAATCCCCATCCGGCCTTGCATGGGGCTCCCGGATGGTGGCTCCTACACCTAGCACAAGCTTGCTCATTCTGTGGCTGCTTCCCAAACCTTTTCCCTTGGGAGTTGTTGTTGTTGGGCCTCTTGAAAGAGCCTCCCCTCTTGAAAGGCGGATCTCTAGGTGCAAGGCTCTTCCCTCAGTTCTGTGGGAATGATCCTTTGTGACTTCCTCTCTCAGAAGCTGCCTTCTTCATGCACTCTTCAGCAACTCTACACTTGTTCACCAACTCGGAGAAAGTTCTGATCTCCATTGGTCCCACTGAGCTGAAGATATCACTCCGGAGTCCTCCCTTATACTCAACGCACTTCCACTCCTCATAGTCTCTCGGAGTCCCCTGGCACATACGGGAGAACCTGAACAACTCCTTAAACTTGTCAGTATACCCATATATGGACATAGTACCCTGCTTCAGCTGCAGTAATTCAAGTTCCTTAGCCGTCTTAGCAGAAGTCAGAAAGTACTTCTTATAGAAATCCTTTCGAAAGACATCCCAAGTGATATAGTCATCACCCTGCTGCAGTAGACGTCGGATTCCTTGCCACCAATGCGACACTTCCCCAGTGAGCAAAAAGGTAGCGAACTCAACACGCTGCCCTTCAGGTACCACCTGCGCTTGCAGTGCTCGTTCTATAGCCTGAAACCATGTATCGACTTCAGTCGGGCTAGTAGTTCCCTTGAACTTTGGTGGATTAACCTTCAAGAAGTTTGCCAGTGTCATCGGGCCCTGAACTCCACCTCCGTCATTACCATTGTTGTTCATCTGTTGACCAAGAGCCTCAGCAGTGGCTTGCATAGCAGCAGCCATGTTCTTCAACGCAGTTGGTGCACGAAATTGCAATCACACATTTGCAATTCGCACAACTAACCAGCAAGTGCACTGGGTCGTCCAAGTAATACCTTACGTGAGTAAGGATCGATCCCACGGAGATTGTTGGTATAAAGCAAGCTATGGTTATCTTATTAATCTTAGTCAGGATGCCAATAAGGTTCTTTGAATTTAATTGTAAAAAGTGAAAGTGTTTGGAATAAGTAATTGTTACTCAATAATGGAGAATATGTTGGAGTTTTGGAGATGCTTTGTCCTCTGAATTTCAGATTTTCTCTTGTCCTCCTCTTCACACACGCAAGGCTCCTTCCATGGCAAGCTGTATGTAGGGCGTCACCGTTATCAATGGCTACCTCCCATCCTCTCAGTGAAAATGGTCCAAATGCTCTGTCACAGCACGACTAATCATCTGTTGGTTCTCGATCATGTCGGAATAGAATCCATTGATCCTTTTGCGTCTGTCACTACGCCCAACACTCGCGAGTTTGAAGCTCGTCACAGTCATTCAATCATTGAATCCTACTCAGAATACCACAGACAAGGTTTAGACTTTTTGGATTCTCATGAATGCCGCCATAAATTCTAGCTTATACCACGAAGATTCTAATTAAGAAATCTAAGAGATACTCATTCAATCTGATGTAGAACGGAGGTGGTTGTCAGGCACACGTTCATGGATTGAGGAAAGTGATGAGTGTAACGGATCATCACCTTCTTTATAGTGAAGCGCGAATGAACATCTTAGATAGGAACAAGCATGTTTGAATGGAAAACAAAAATAATTGCATTAATTCATTGAGATGCTGCAGAGCTCCTCACCCCCAACAATGGAGTTTAGAGACTCGTGCCATCAAAGAGTATAAAAATTCAGATCTAAAAATGTCATGAGATGCAAAATAAATCTCTAAAAGTTGTTTAAATACTAAACTAGTAACCTAGGTTTACAGAAAATGAGTAAACTAAGATGAATAGTACAGAAATCCACTTCTGGGGCCCACTTGGTGTGTGCTGGGGTTGAGACTTAAGCTTCTCACGTGCCTGGGCTGTTTCTGGAGTTGAACTCTAACTTGCAACCTGTTTCTGGCGCTGAACACCAGACTGCAACATGGAACTGGCGTTCAACACCAGTTTACGTCATCTATCTTCGCGCAAAGTATGGACTATTAAATATTGCTGGAAAGCCCTGGATGTCTACTTTTCAACCCAATTGAGAGCGCACCAATTGGACTTCTGTAGCTCAAAAAACTTGATTTCGAGTCCAGGGAGGTCAGAATCCAACAGCATCAGCAGTCCTTTTTCAGCCTAAATCAGAGTTTTGCTCAGCTCACTCATTTTCAGCCAGAAAATACCTGAAATCACAAAAAAATACACAAACGAATAGTAAAGTCCAGAAATATGATTTTTGCTTAAAAACTAATAAATTTCTATTAAAAACTAACTAAAACATACTAAAATCTACATGAAATTACCCCCAAAAGCGTATAAAATATCCGCTCATCAGCAGTCATAAAGTTCACCGGGTCATTAGGGTTAATCTCCGGTGCACGAGCATTCGTATGACCTCTCCCACGACCTCTACCGCATCCACGAGGCACCATCTGGTTCCTATACACACCAAACAATCGATATTAAGTTGATCAGTCTCAATATCGGAAGCCTAGTGCTTCAAAGTCCCAAATGCATGCTCATGAATGTTTATGCCAATTATATCAAGCAGGTATACTAATAGCACATATCACACATATAGAGAATGCACAGAAACATAGTCAGTCCGCCCCTCAGGCTCTACAGGAACGAACTACTCTGATACCATAATGTAACACCCTACCATACAGAGTCTTATGCTTAAATCATAATTCAGAGATGGCAAGGTATTACGACATCTAAAATAAAAATTTAGTACGAGTAGTATTGTGAAAAATGATTATAACTAGGAGCCTTTTTAAGAAAAAGGGGTAAAACAAAATTTGTATGTCAAAAGCGCAACACTTCGATCGATAACGTACGAACAAGGATAAACCAACGCGAGATTATATATATACAAAAGAGTGTCAAAAAGGGGAATATCAAAACTCAAAATCCAGTTGTGAAGATAACCGATCCGAGCATAGCAACATATATATACAAGTAAATAAAATAAGGAAACCCAAAGTAACACAAATACAGAAAACCTATTCTCCAAAATCCCCTCTAAGAGGAGTCATCACAGTTTGTATTATTTAATGCAGAAAGATGTATCTAAGCAAGACATATAAACCAAAATAGAGTCCCAAGAATAAAGGATCTTCGCTAGTCCAGAAGTCTCCAGCATGCCTCAGCGGGAAACCTCACGTCCTGCATCTGAAAACCACAAAATTCGCATAGGTGAGAACTAGAGGTTCCCAGCATGGTAACAGTTCCCACATATATAACATGTAATAATAGAGGAAAGCCGAAGACAATCCTAGAACTTCCTCCAAATAAAATCAAAGCTTATAAACAAGCTAAACCATAAGTGGCAACTGACTAAAGATCCTTCAGTCTAACTAATACTTCCCTTTCCAATTCCTTCAGACCTCCCAACCACCAACAAGAGTATAATATGGCAAACACAGTTATTTCAGACAAGAGATATACAAGTAGGAATAGATAAGGCATTTAGACAGATAGCAAGTAATATGTAGTCAAGTAGACAATCTAAAACAATTCACATAGCATGCATATGATGAATGCCTGTCCCTAATGGCTGATGATATCATCTGTCGGTTATAGAGCCAACCCGACAAGTCCCAGTAGCTAATCATTGGACTGTCCCTCTGTCATGTCTCCCCAACTCGAGTTATACTCAATATAAACTTGATCATAATCATGATCCATATCCATCACCCTCACTGGTGAATATTTATGGGGGTGAGCTCATCCGGGGCTTTAACAGTGCCCGGCCACCCTGACGACATAGGGTCAAAAGAGCTTCGAGTCTCAACCTGGAGCACATGGTGGCTAGCCACAGCTTCCTCCAAGGAAACTCTTATCTCCGATAGTGGAAGTGCAAACATTCACAATTCATTCAACAGCATATATGCATTTATTCTTAGCCATAATCATGGCTCCGCCGTAACACGGTAATAATCTAGCCATCCGGCTCACGGTTAAATCCATAACCAGCCAATTCATTAACAATTACGGCCCCTCGGCCCATGGCATAACAAGCACTTCCACCGCCATCCTCCGCATCTCACATAATCATCTTTGATCCTCATTGATCATTTATTTTTCCCTTGCTTCACTTGCAAGTTACCACATCACCTAGCTCATTTTCTCATTGTTAGGCATATCATAATGATTTAAGACACAAGTGGTGAGATCGAAGGCTTAGAAGTGTGAAATTTAGCTTTTAAAACTAAAAAATCAACTTTGGGGTAAAAACAGGGCCACGCGTACGCGTACTCCACGCACACGCGTGGATGGTCACAAGCTCATCGACACGTACGCATCATACACGCGAACACGTGGATTGAAAAACAGACAAACAACGCGTACCGTCAGCTACGGGTACGCGCGGGTACATTTGTGCCCAAAGCACAAAACTGGCACAACTCTGGCACAACTCTCGGAAAAAATGCTGGGCATTTGGTGCAGCGCATCGACGCGCCCGCACACACCACGCACACGCGTGGATGGTGCCTTCTTGAAGAATGACGCGTACGCGTCAAGTGCGCCTACGCGCGGAGGGTCATTCTGCTAAATATTTTCTATGTTAAAAGCTACAGAATTTACATATTCAACCCCCAATCTTCCGACGGACATAACTTTTTCATTTTAAATTGTTTTCCGCCCGTTCTTCCAACGGCATGGACATCCCGGATCTAATTTCATTTCTAAACAAGTTTGATACAAAACGGGGATCCGTAGACCAAGTTATGTCTCGTCAAAGTATGCCCAAAAACCATATTTTCGTACAAAACCACAAGGTGCCATTTTCAAAACAAGTCATTTTCAACTCTTTTCAAAATCAACCAAAGCATGCCAATTTCAACCCTTTTTGAAATCAATCAAAATGTAACAAAATCAACATCAAGCCTCCTCAACTCACACATCAATACTTCACCACAATTTACAAAACATCATCCCACCATTTCAACACTTCTCAATCAAATGGCTAAGAGACAAACACATAAACATGTCATACATACTTTCTCATCCCAATTTCCAATAATACCATTTCCAATTAACCATCATTACACATACTCAATATCATACTCACCATCAACATGGTGTCACCCACAATTCAACCTCAATTACTCATCAAGCATATATCTCAACATGCATAATTCTTATACATCATACCATCAAGGCATCCATAATCATCATTACATATATGACCACATCAGATATCTCAACCATTCAACAACATCAATAATTCAATGCGTATCTTAGGGCCTCTAGCCTAAGTATTTCCCACCACATTACATATTAGCTACGAGGAACCGAGACTATACCTTAGTCGATTTCCCAAGCTCAACCGGAGCACTTCCAAACCACTTGTCCATAAGCCCTCTACATCGCAACACCTCCAAGAACATATTTTTACCACCAAAAATCCCTTTTCAACTTTCCAAGGTCTCGATCAAGCCCCAATATTCACATATACACAACCTAAGCCACAATCATCATACCCATGCACAACATCTCAATACCCAAACATCATAAAATAACAAATTACACTAGGGTTGAGAATCTTACCACACCCAAGGTCCAAGAAGACAAGATTAATCTTCTCCTTCAAGAGAGTTGGGTCCTATAACATCAAAGAGTCTAAAATCTCAACATTTTTGCTCTTGAAACTCGAAAACAAGGCTGGAAATTCGAAGAGTAAAACCTGGCTTATCTCAAGATTAGTTGTATGGGTTTTGTAGAGCTCTTTGCGGTGAACGTGTGGCCGCAAACAGTGCGACAATCGAATCTCTAGATCAAAAGTTATGGTGGTTTGAAGATCAAATGAGAGAAAGAACTAGAGAGAGTGTTCTTCCCTCTATGGCCTCCATTTCAGCGTGTTTAGTGTCTCAAATGAGGAGAGAGAGTGCTAAAAACTAGGGTTTTGGTTTAGTTTAGTTGGGCCAAGGGCCCACTTTGGGTCCGGTTGGCCCGGTTTGGCCCGTTCAGTCCAATCTTGGTCCGATTTCTATAAAATTGGTACTGAAATTCTCGTCTCAATCTCCTCTATCATATTAAGCCATAAAAATCACATTTTTGGATTTCTAGAATAAATTCTCATTCATGGATTAATTAGCCATTAATTAACCGGGTTTTACAACAATATCAGTCAAGTCTACTAGTGTGGAAATTTAGAATTCTCACAGCTTAACCGGCAAGTGCACCGGGTCATTCAAGTAATACCTCAAGTGAGTGAGGGTCGATCCCATGAGGATTGTCGGACTGAACAACAATGGCTATCTAATTGGTTTAGTTAGGCAAACAAAAAGGGGTTTTGATGGTTGAGATTCACATAAAACAAAAATCAAAATGTAAAGAAAGCAATAATAGGTTTGGTGTAAAAACAATGAGAGAAAACAATTAAGGTTTCAGAGATGTTTACTTTTCTGGATTTAAAGTTCTTACCAACTATTTAAATAATGCATGATTCATTTCATGGCAAACTTTGAATGTCTAAACCCTAATCTCTTACTGATTTAGCCTCCTCTAACCTTCATTAACCGCCATTCTCGTGATCACTTAATTCCGATTAGATGGTTAAGCTTTTATGGCCACAAAAACCCTAATTACCCAAAGCTAACAGAATTATATGTCATATATCCCAATTAGTTCATGTAACGAGAAATTTTGGAGGAATTGGTTTTCAAGCTGTTGTTTAAGCGAGATAACGCTCGAGAGAATCACAAGAACTCATGTAGAATAAGGGTCATACTCTCATTCCACCCAGATTCATAAGATTAAGAACGAAAATAATCCTTGAGACTGAATCACTTAATTAAAATAAAAAAGCAATAGTCTTAATCTATAGAAATAAACAGAGCTCCTAACCTTAATCAAGGAGGTTTAGTTGCTCATGACTTACAGAGAAAACTAGGGTTCTGAAAAGTGAAACGTGCGAAAGAGAGAAGATCCAAGATGCCCCCAAAGGGTGAATCTTTTCCCTTTTATATCTAACCTAATTTGATTTGAAACTAAAATAAAATATTTAATTCGAAATCTAAAATATTTTGTTTGTAAATAAAAATTACAAAAATAAAAGATAAGATAACAATTAAAAGCTAAATCCGACTAAAGATGCCCCTTGGGTGAGTTTGACCCATATTCTGGCATTTTTCTAGCATTTTTCTGGCGTTTAGCACTGCCAAGGGGAAGTTCTGGTGTTTAGCGCCGGCAAGGGGAAGTTCTGGCATTTTTCTATCCTCTTTGGGCGCTAAATGCCAGGCTCGACATTTAGCGCCAGAATTGGCAGTAAATCCAGATAAAAAGTATAAACTACTATATATCGTTGGAAAGCTCTAGAAGTTGGTTTTCCAATGTCATTAGAACTGTATCAATTGGATCTTTGTAGCTCAAGTTACGCTCATTAGAATTCAAGGAGGTCAGGGTTGATATCATTTAGTTTCTTCCTTTATTTTTGCACAAAACTCTGCCAAATTTGCCCGAATTTCACCTGAAATAATAAAAACACTAAAACAACTCAAAGTAGTATCCAAAGATAATTTTTGTACTAAAATATAATAAAACTTAATAATTTCTAACTAAAAACAACTAGAAAATGAAGAAAAAAGGGGTACAAGATGCTCACACACCACAACACCAAACTTAAATTGTTGCTTGTCCTCTAGCAACCGAAATAATATAGGACCAAGAAGAGAAAATGCTTAAGACTCGAGTGTTCATTTAAGCTCAGATCTGGTCATTGAGTGGGGCTAATGACAATCTAATTCTAAATAGGTTTGACATCTCATTATTCTTTGAAGTTCAGAGGCATTGGTATCCTTCAGAACTAGAACTTGGATGATACTATAAATTCCCTTCTTTACACATTGTTTGAAATTGAAGATTTAAAAGAAAGAAAAATAAAAGAGGCGAAAATAGATGAAAAAGCCCATTTTTCATTGTTTGGATAAAAAAAATGAGTGAAAAACAAAAAAGTAGACATGAAACCCACATAAACATTTTTTTCTCAATGCTGCGAAGAAAACTGTGAAAAAAAGTCTAAATAAGATTAAAATTCCATATTTACTTTTTTAATAACAAAAAGCAAAATTCCTAACTCACTCTCTCTGTTAAACTATCTCCTCCCTAATTGAACTTTTCAACTAGGACCTTGAGCCTGTAACAAACACATATATACATATTTGTATTATGTTCACGCAGTTAATTATCATATTTATGTAATATATGTACTTATTAATTTTGGCCCGTTTAATAAATATCTTATGACATAATTAATATAAATATATTAGCGCATACAAACTTGTTCTAAAAAATATAAATTTAATAATAAGAAAATAAAGTTTTTATATTTTAGTACAAAAAGAACCTGACCACTAAAATTATGTGTAATTAGATAGATGTATTGAAAGAAATATATAAGGTTTTATTATATGTTTATTATATTTATATGTTATTTTTTTATATTTTATTATATGTTTATAAGAATTGTATATGATTTTTCGTTGTTTGTAATAAAAAAGAAATGCTAGTAACTTTTTACTATTTTATTTTTTTAACGACAATTTATTGATATTTTTCTTGCAATATAGTTAAAAAAATTAATGACGTAAGCTATGAGTAATTTTTATTATTTTTTTAGATAATTATTTATTTGTATTTGTTTGAAAAATAAAGATATATCTTTTTGTTTATGAAATTAAAATCTTAAAAAATAATTTGGATTAATTTTTTATTGAAAAAATAATTTAAATACATTAATAAATTATAATTTATATATAACATATGTAAGGGTAATAAGGTAATTTTACTCCATTATAATTTTTTCTCTTTTTATTCTTTTTTCTATCCAAACAAAAAAAAAATCTTCTTATTTTCTTTCCATCCATTTTCTCTTCGTCCAAACAACATGAAAAAAAAATCACTTTTCTTTTTATTTTCTTTCTTTTCATTTTTCATCAAACATCCAAACAAAGTGTTAGGCTCTAATTGATTCTTGAACACAAATTTTTCTTTTTCTTTCTTGGTGCTTTGCACTTTGAGCCTAGCCGTGACTCTAAATACTTTGTCTTCAAGCTTAACTTAATTCAAGAACGCAACAAGCACTTAACTGGGAACTCCTTGAGTTCTAATTTTTCTTTTTACTTCTTCTAGACAGTGGTGCTTAGAGCCTTAGGTATACTCTTGTAACAGTAATTGGTCATGACTTTAAGTGTTCAGTCTCAAGGATTACTTGACACTCTCACACCACAAGCATATGGTTAGGAAAAATCACTCTTTTGAGCTTTTAGATCAATTTTGACCCTCCTAACCATTGATGCTCAAAGTTTTAGACCTTTTTTTTCTTTATTTTTATTCCTTTTACTTTTTGTTTCTTTTTGCTGTTTATTTTGTTTCAAGAATCAATTTCTTTCTTATTTCAGAGAGTCTATAATACTTCTCTAAGTTCCTGTTTCTCAAGAACCAATATACTCAACTCCAATATCAAATATACGCTATTCAATACATACATTCAGAAATAAAGATAGTGCCACCACATCAAAGTAACT
Organism: Arachis duranensis; assembly: GCF_000817695.3. Taxonomy (NCBI): domain Eukaryota; kingdom Viridiplantae; phylum Streptophyta; class Magnoliopsida; order Fabales; family Fabaceae; genus Arachis; species Arachis duranensis. The sequence goes on from NC_029778.3 coordinate 61,681,821, forward strand.
AGATTAACTCATAATATATAACTCAAATCTCATGTATTTTACTACTTCTTTTTCTTTTAATTTTTCTTTAAGCTCGGTGAGCAATACATGAGAAATCTTTCAAAACATAAAATAACAAAATAAAGAACTAAACTAGAAAACAAGAAAATCCTACTAGTAATCGTGCAAAAGCTAGAATAGAAAATAGGAAATAAGCTAAAAATATTGGAAAAAACTGAAGATAAGGTAAAGGATAATGAAACTTAACCACCTTAGTCATGGCGGCTGCTGCTCCCTCTTTTTAGCGTCAAACACCATCTCTTCATGCCCCCTTTCTGGCGCTAAATGCCCTCCCTAGAGTTTAGCGCCCAATCCATTTGGTTCAATGTACTCCGGGGCGTTATGTTCTTCCTTCTGAGTCCTCCTGTCCCTATTTTAAGCAGTGTGCATGATCACAACTAGATTAAATCTAGAAAAACTATGAAAATCAATAAAAAATCAAATGAAAATCTAATTGGAATTAAATTGAAATAAAATAGACATAAAATTAAGGATATTTATGGTTGAGTTGCCTCTCAACAAGCGCTTCTTTACTGTCCCTAACTTGACGGTCAGCTCCTCTAAGGAAAGTTATAAGGGCTCAGGTCTTCACCCCTCACTTTGAATTTCTTCTCTATGCTCTCATAGATCAGCTCAATATGTTCAAAAGACAGGACCTTGCTCACTATATGAGACAGGATTGGGCTTGCAGTGAATACGACCCTCATCTCTGGTGAGAAGTCTTCAGTAGGAAACTTCTCGTTCCTCCATCCCCTAGGCACTTTCTTCTTGAAAACTTTCTCCTTAGTGGATGAGGCACACCCAACACCAAACTTAGGTTTGATGTCAGAGAGAATTGTATTGGTTCCTACCAAGGGAGGAGGCTTAAACATTGAATTCTGCATGAGAGTCCCTCCTTTGTCAGAGAGTGGTGGAGGTTTAAAAACCTTGAAAACCATGTAGTCCTCATGTAACCTCAGCATCATTTCACCTCTCTCAACATCAATCAGGACTCTCCCAGTGGCTAGGAATGGTCTCCCTAGGATGATGGGGTCATTTTCATCCTCCCCATGTCAAGCATCACAAAATCTGCAGGAAGAAATAGCTCTCCAACCTTGACCAGTACGTTCTCCACTAGCCCATATGCCTGCCTCAAGGACTTGTCAACCATTTGAAGGGTTATCCTTGTCGCTTGTGCTTCTTGAATTTCTAGCTTCTTTATTACAGACATAGGCATCAGATTTATGCTTGAGCCAAGGTCACATAGTGTTTTCTCAAAAGTAATAGTCCCAATGGTACAGGAGATAAGAAAGCTTCTAGGATCAGGCATCTTCTTAGGTAGCTTCCTTTAAATCAGTGCACTGCATTTCTTGGTTAAGACTATAGTTTTATCTCTCTTCAAGGCCTTCTTCTCATATAGCAAGCCTTTCATGACTGCCATGTAGGGAGGCATATTCTCCAACACCTCAGCAAAAGGAATATTAATGTGTAACTTTTTAAAGATTTCTAAGAACTGAGTGAACTGCTCATCCTTGGTCTCCTTTTGAAGCTTCTGAGAGTGTGGTACCTCAGGCTCTTGTGCCACCAGTGACGCGTGTAACAGTGTGCTCCTAGCCTTTCTTGAGCCTTTTCTTCCTCTAACTCATTAGCAACTTGTACTTCCTCCTTTGGCACGGATTTAGTATCCACTATGATGGTCTTGAGCTCTTCTCTTGGGGTGGGCACTGTGTCACTAGGAAGAGTGAGAGGTCCCTCAGGTATTCGCTTGCTCATCTAATCCATTCGTATCTCCAGATTCTTAATTGAGGTCCTGAATTCCTGCATAAAACTTTTTGAGAGTTATACATCAGGGGTACTCTGAGGTTGTGAAGGTTGAAAAGGAGGGTTTTTGAATTGATTCTGATTGAAAACACCCTAAGAATTGTTGGCATAATTCAGTTGCTGTCTCTGAGGTTGCTCCGTCCACCCAAAGTTTGAGAGATTCCTCCAACCTTGATTAAAAGTTTGAGAATAAGGAGTATCATAGGGGTTTCTGGAGGATTTTTCCGTGTAATTAACCTGCTTAGGTGTACACTGGCCATAGTTGTAAGGCCCACCTTGAAGAAAGCCACCACTCATATCATAAGCAACATATGGGGGAGCACTATAAACTTTAGCAACTAAACTCTGCATGCTACTCAATTGTTGAGTGGTAAGATTCATCTGTTGATATAGGAGTTTGTTCTGAGCAAGAATTGCATCTATAACACCCACTTCCATAACTCTTTCTTGTTTCTGCTCACACACAAACAGAAAACAAAAAAAGGAGAATCTCTATGTTAGAGTGTAGAAAATTTTCAGTGAGGTATCCTACGTAAAAAAAAAAAAGAAATAAGAGAAAATAAAGCAGGCAATTAAACAAACAAATTTGAAAATAACAAGAAAATAGACTATAGATTCGAAAACTAAGAGATCAAGACACTAAAAATTTTGAAAATAAAAAGTGAAGACATTAAAGGGACACCAAACTTAAAATCGGAAATAAAGGAAAAATAAACAAGACTGAAATAAAAAATTAAAAGAAAATTAAATAAACAAAACTAAGAAAAATATCTAATCTAAGTAACCAGACAACTAATAGTCGTTAATCACAAAAATCTCCGACAACGGCGCCAAAAATTTGGTGTGGGAATTTAAAATACCCACAGCTTAACTGGAAAGTGCACCGGGTCATCCAAGTAATACCTCAGGTGAGTGAGGGTCGATCCTACGAGAATTGTCGAACTGAGCAACAATGGCTATCCAATTGGCTTAGTTAGGCGAACAAAAAGGGGTTTTGATGGTTGAGATTTGCATAAAATAAAAATCAAAAGCGTAATGAAAGCAATAACAGGTTTGGTGTTAAAACAGTGAGAGAAAACATTTTAGGTCTTGGAGATATTTACTTTTCTAGATTAAAAGTTCCCACCAACTATTTTAACAATGCATGATTCATTTCATGGCAAACTGTAAATGTCTAAACCTTAATCTCTTAGCGATTTAGCCTCCTCTAACCTTCATTAACCGTCACTCTCGTGTTTACTTAATTTCGATTAGAAGGTTAAGTTTAAAAACTAGTTTATGGTCACAAAAATCCTAATCACCCAAAGCTAACAGGATTATATGTCACATTCCAATTAATTCATGTAACTAGCAATTTAGGAGGAATTTATTTTCAAGTTGTTGTTCAAGAGATATAACTCTCTCGAGAATCACAAGAACTCATGTAGAATGAGGGTCATACTCTCGTTCCACCCAGATTTATAAGATTAAGAACGAAAATAATCCTTGAAACTGAATCAATACATTAATTAAAATAGAAAAGTAATAGTCTTAATCCATAGAAATAAACAGAGCTCCTAACCTTAACCAAGGAGATTTAGTTGCTAATTACAAAGAAAACTAGGGTTCTGAAAAGTAAAACGTGCGGAAGAGAGAAGATCTAAGATGCCCCCAATGGGCGAATATTTTCTCTTTTATATCCAACCTAATTTGATTTGAAACTAAAATAAAATATTCAATTCTAAATCTAAAAGATTTTGTTTGTAAATAAAAATGACAAAAATAAAAGATAAGATAACAATTAAAAGCTAAATCCTATTAAAGATGCTCCTTTGGGTGAGTTTGACCCGTATTCTAGCGTTTTTCTGACGTTTAGCGCCGACAAGGGGAAGTTCTGACATTTTTCTAGCATTTAGCGCTGGCAAGGGAAAGTTCTAGCATTTTTCTGTCCTCTTTGGGCGCTAAACGCCAGCTTTGGTGTTTAGCGCCAAAATTGGCAGTGATTTCAGAAGAAAAGTATAGACTATTAATTATGGTTAGAAAGCTCTGGAAGTTGGCTTTCCAATAAGATCACGTAATTTGGGACTTTGTAGCTCAAGTTATTCCCATTGGAATGCAGGGAGATCAGGATTGACACCATATACTTTCTTCCTTTGTTTTTGTACAAAATTCTGCCAAATTCGTCCGAATTTCACCTGAAATAATAGAAACACCAAAACAACTCAAAGTATCATACAAAGAGGATTTTTGTACTGAAATATAATAAAACTTAATAATTTCTAACTAAAAACAACTATAACTTCTTATTGTTAACCCTGAAACTTGCATGCCATCACTTTGAAGGCCAAGAAACATTGTTACATCCTCCAAGGTTATGGTGCATTCACCAGTTAGAAGATGCAAGGTATGTGTATGGAGATTCCATCTTTCAACCAAGACTGTCAACATTGTTGAATGCCCTTATATATATATTCTTTCAATGCAAGATATGTGTCCAAACATGTAACACCCTCACTATCAGAATGTCACGCTTCCGGCTGCGTCACTCTGATAGAGAGAATATTATGACGACTTCCATATATTTAATAATAAGATATGAGCCTTTTAATCGAAAATATATCGATATACATGTCATTACAGTCACGACTCCTATCCTTCTTACAAGAGTATAATAAATGAGGTAAGGAAAATCTATAACATATTTATACAAATAGGAATAGCATATCTAAGAACTTAATAAAAACCTCACAAGCTTTTAGTGCGCAAATTGAGAACTTGCATAACTTAACCGGCAAGTGCACCGGGTCATCCAAGTAATACCTTAGGTGAGTGAAGGTCGATCCCACAAGAATTGTCGGACTAAGCAAGCAATGGTTGTCAGGTTGGACTTAGTTAGGCGAATCAGAAAAGGGTTTGTTGATGGCAAAAGTGCATAAACAGTAAGTAAGCAAGTAACGAAAGCAATAAGGTTTGGTGTGAAAACAAAATGAGAAAATAGTTAAGATCTCAGAGATGTTTATCTTTCCAGATTAAAAGTTCTTACCAACTATTTTAACAATGCATGATTCATTCTATGGCAAACTATAAATGTCTAAACCCTAATCTCTTAGTGATTTAGCCTCTTCTAACCTTCATTAACCGCCACTCCCGTGGTCACTTAATTCCGATTAGAGGGTGAAGTTCAAAAACTAATTTATGGCTACAAAAATCCTAATTACCCAAAGCTAACAGGATTTTATATCACATATCCCAATTTGTTCATGGAATTAGCGATTTAGGAGGAATTTGTTTTCAAGCTGCAGTTTCAAGCGAGATAACTCTCTCGAGAATCACAAGAATTCAAATAGAATAAGGGTCGTACTCTCTTTCCACACAAATTTATAAGATTAAGAACGAAAACAATCTTTAGAATTGAATCAACAAATTAATTAAAATAGAAGAACAATAGGTCTAATTCATAGAAATAAACAGATCTCCTAACTTTAACCAAGAGGTTTAGTTGCTCATGACTTACAGAGAAAATAGGGTTTGAAAATGTGCGGAAGGAAGAAACCCCGAATATAGAAGATCTTTTCCTCTTTATACTAACCTAATTTGAAACGGAATAATAAATAGAATAATAATCCCTAAAACTAAAAAGTATTGTTTTTAAATAAAAATTACAAAAAGAAAATAAAATAAAACTAATAAATGCGAAATCCACTTGGATGACCATGAGAGAGTGAATTCAGACTGTTGATGGCGTTAAACGCCATTTTGAGCGTTTAACGCCCTAAGGGGAGCATTTGCTTCTGGTTCTGACTCCCCTGATGGCGCTAAACGCCAGGTGGGTGTTTAGCGCCCAGGCAGGGTACTGACAGCTTTTCTGTTTTTAGCTCCAATTTTTGCCAACCTGTTCTGAATTTCACATGAAATCATAAAAACACTAAAACAATTTAAAGTAGCAACCAAAGGAGACTTTTGCACTAAAATCAAGTGAAACTAAATAAAATCCAACTAAAAACCCCTGGAAAATGATAAGAAAAAGGGTATAACATGCTCACGCATCAGCTTCCTCGAATGTCCTGAAAAGAGAAGTCTTTAGGGGTGAGAACATCGTCCTCGCTGTTTCTCAGTAGAGAATTTTTAAGAAGTGTCATAAGAGGATATGTATAAAGAAAATAATATAGTTCAAAAACAGTGATTTTCATTCGTTTTATAAATCTTTTCACATATCACAACATTTATTTATCCAAACTTAACATTCACATCATACTTATAATAATTCCAAATAAATTACCTTATCATATCATTTTAATAATATCAAGGGACAACCTAATCAAACATTTCAAATCACGGCCTCCGGCTCAAATCAAATCAACTCGGTCTCCGGCCCAAATCAAATCATCTCGGCCTCCGGCCCAATTCAAATCATCTCGATCTCTGGCCCAATTTAAATCAACCACCATCAAAACTCAAAAAAAAAATCAATCACAAGAACAAAAAAAATACAAGGCAAACACATTTAAAGAACAGTTACAACAAGTATTCGCAGTTACCAGTTAAACAGACTTCATTAGATAGGCAACTAAAACACTTAAGCACACCCAAACAAAGCAAACAAATGTAATTATGATGCATGCCTGTTCTACTAGCCGTGAGCTCACGTGTCGACTAAACTGCCAGAACCAGACACATCCGGTAGCTAACTTGGATATTATCTCTAGGTTACGCATCCCCAGGAGGAACACAAACGAAGGAGAGTGCATTTTCACCTTCTCCTGGAGGAATTACGAAGGAGAGTGCCCTTTCACATCGAAGGAGTGTGCCTTTCCACCTTACAACCAGAGAAAGATATGGGAAAAAACAATACAAAGGAGCGTGTCTTTCAGCTTTCTCCACATCTAAACCACGACAAGAGAGAAAATCCTTTATCCTTAACTTGCCAAATCTGTGAGCAGGACAAAACCACCGTCCTCACAACACCCATCATAATCTCATTCCATTTACATTCACCATCAAACATAATCGAATCTAAATCAAAACCAAATCATGTAAACTAAAGTCAAATCATTTAAACCAAAACCAATTTCAGTTTTATTCTTATTCAAAACATTCCTAAGAGGCTCGAAAATCTTTCCGTTTCTCTAAATCAAATTCAAATACTTTGTCTTTTCTAAAATATCTCAAAACTTTTCTTCAAAGACTTGAAACTCCTCCATTCTTAAATACACATTTATATCACTTTATTTTTTTCATTAAAATTTCTCAAAATATCATTCTTAAATTTATATCAATTCAATAAGCTTATTTCTAATCAATCGAATACCTAAAACATAGTTCTTCCATTAATAAACCAAAATAAAACTTCTAATTTCTTATAAAAATTTTGGCAATATTTTCTCTAAAACTCAAACTTTTGCCACCCTTCAAGGGTCCCAACCAAACCATTTTCAAATCTCAAATCCTTATCCAAAATCCAACCAATTCTAATATAAAATCGTTTATAAAATCAAACTATTTAACAATCAACCGCTTCCAAAATTAAATCAATTTCACATCTTAAATTACATCCAATTCTCAGAATAATTTCTGATAAATCAAACAAACCAAATCAACCAAGTGAACCAACAAAATAGAATACTCAACCTTCACAAACAATCAACGAATTAATCAGACAATAACTTCAATCATTCATAGCAACTCAATTCAATTCATAAAACTTACGAAAATCATAAAAATATATTTTTCGCAATAATATCGACTTATAACAATTCTTGATAGTATATTGAGTTTGAAAAATCGCCCCTACCTTGTTCGCAACTTAATTATGCGACAAACTACATTTCTACACTTATCCCCAGCAGCGGCATCAATACTGACCACCCTCACAGCAGCAAAGCCTCTAAACACAACACGCAAGAACCATAACTCAAACCTAAGACATTAACATCACACAAAACTCAATAATTTATAACAGAACAGCGACAAATAGGGGTTTCAGAGCAAAAAAAAACTTACTTTACCAAGAAAGAAACCAAGAATAGATCGCAGCTCCAATGGCTAACCTCGACAGCGCTTCCTGGCGACCACCACGGTAGCACCTCGAAGGGCAGTGGCCATGACAGCAGAAGCAGAGATGAATCTGACAGCGATGGAGCTCCACGGTGGGTCAGCAGTGACAACAACTCCTCCCTCTCACCTCCATTGCGTCTCTTACTCTCTTTGCTTCTTGTGATGGCAGCAGCGACAAGCTTGACGGCGGCGCACGATGACAGTGATGCAATAGCCGCGGCGAGCTAGATGCGGGTTGGGCGGCAGCGACGGTGCAACGACTCAATGGCGACGCTTGTGGCAGCGGCAGCAACTCTCCTTGCGAGCTCTCTCTCTCTCTCTTTTGTCGTCGGCATTGGCGATAATGACAGGATGGCTCGATGGCTGGGCAGCGACAGCAGCAGCAGTGCGGTCCCCCTCCCTTCTCTTCTTCCTCCTTCCCCTCTACTCTCCCCGTTCTTTCTTCTCCCTTTCTTTCTTTCTTTCATTCTATTGTGTGACTGTGTATATGGGAAGGGGATGGCGGTAGGTGAGGCGGTGGCTAAGTTAGGGTTTTGTGTGTGTGTTTTTTAAAATTAGGGTTAGAATTAGGGTAGTTTAGATAATTTTAATAAAATTATGAGTAATTGAGTAATTGAAAATCAATTTTAATTCAACACTAATATTTATAAAAATTCCAATTATCAAATTACGATTTATTTGAAAAGAAATGCTCTACTAGATAATCAAATTAATTTTCTTTAAAATCATAAAATAAAACTCAAAATCTAAATATTCAAAATTAAACATATAAATTTTTTATTATTTTTCAATCACCAAAATTTTAAATTAATAATAGAAAAATATCTAATTAATATAAAAATCTCTAAAAATATAATCTTGAATAAATATATATAATAAATCATAAAATAACTTATTATTAAATTTCGCAAAATCTAAGATCTTATAAAACCCAGTCTCGTTTAAATATTCAACAGCAACTAAATAATAGGATTCTAGCACATTCAGATTTCTAGGTCCTAAAAATCTTAAAACTTCAAAAATAAACAGAAAAATTAACAATAAAAGATAAATTTTCCAACATATCATATAATATATATAAACATTTGCAAAATTACAAAATAAAAACTAATATTTTAATAAATAACCCTAAAAATTTTAAAATCACATAATTTTATACTATACAATATCAAAAAACTACTATGACGATTATATTAATTAATTATACACATTATTACAATTAAAAAAATTAATCTAACAATCATACTAATTATTACTAAACATAAATATGAAATGATCTATTTTAATTACTATTTTTCCGAAACAATTTTTTTTTATTCTTCGGTATAGTATTGCAAGGCCAATATATAAAATTCATAAAATATATTATTACAATTCGACATAATAAATTTATTATTAACAAAATTTATAAATTTTATTCATACCTATTAATATAATAAAATATATTAAAAAATTAATTATACATATTATTAATCATAACTATAGTAAAACAAATGAAAATGGTCTCCAATATCTAAATATTACCACTCTTTTATTTTTCATCTAGTTAAGTGAATGTCCACAAAAATTCCTACATAATGTTCTTCTCATCTTCTCGATATGAACTTTAAATAATACACGCAAATAGAATATTCTTCTTTTAAAAAAATTATAGGACATAATATAAAATCTTAACTAATCATCTCAATTTTATTATTAACCCTAAATATATTAAAAAATTATTCCACAAACTCTAACGTTATAACTAATCACAAGAATTTTTTTATACCTAAATATGTTAAAAACATTACTGCAATAATAGCTAACATTTTAACTAAATTAAAATTTTAAACTATACTAATTAATACTAATATACCAAACATAAATCTTTAAACAATACTAACCAACACTAATTAACACTAAAACTAATAATAACAAATATTAAAAAACTTATATATAATGGATGAGGTAAAAATTTAATGATGTGTTCTTCAGATTTAGTGAGATCATGTGCTACCATTTTTATTTTCCTCTTTCAACTTTTTTCTTCCTCTGTGTTAAACTAAGTGATGGTGAAAGTGAAAGTGAAATTGGATAAAAATGACATGAAAATAACTTAGCATGAGAGAGCCCACCAAATTTTCGATGTTTTTGCTAACAAGACCTTTAACTTCTTCCTTCACTTCCATCACTTTCTCAGATTTTTTCACCAAAATACGAAGTTCGTTGCCCCCACCAGCCTATTGGGTTCGTGGCATGGAGCCAGAATTTCGGTCCAGAAAATCTTGTTAGTGTTAGCAATTAAAAAAAAAACATATTAGGCGAGTACATTAATTAAAACAGTTATTGTAGTAATTTAATTATTAATTTAATATTTATTAAGGTTGTTTGATTTATAGTTTGTTAGTTATAAATTAATGTCAAATTATGTAATGCTAGTTATTGAGTATTTCAAATTAGTTATTATTGGTGGTAGTAGTTGATTCTTTATATATGCATTTATTATTTGAAGTAAATATATAATATATATTCATAATATTTGAAATAAATGTAAAAAATAATATCCTTTGAATTAATAATTAATAACTTAAATCGATTTATGTATTTATTTTTTAAATTTGTGAATATGAATTAGTTTTTGGGTACGGTAATGGAGCCAAAGCTAAAACACACAGAATATCACGACTCTCAAATAATATAATCGACAATCACAAGCTAATTTGTTAATGCGTCTATCATATTGAATAACCAAATCTTACATTCAATCCTCGACTCTTGATATTTGTTCCTTCTCACCTCAACTTTGCTTTCAATATATTTTGAGTAAAAATATTGACTATTTTCTTTTCGATGTCTTGGAGACATGTAGTCAAAATCAGACTTAAAAACAATGAGTTAAAATCAGATAATAGGTTGTTTGTTCATCAAATCTTTTTGATCTCGTAAGTCTTTTTCACCAATTTATTTTTGAAAAACTTGTATTTTTATATGAAGTGAAAACTCATCTGGAAAAATTTTTTGTACATAAGGTGCTTTAATCCTTGAAGGAAGCCAAAATTTTTTATAGTTTATAACACATTGTAATGTAAATGGCATGCACAAAGTTGGTGTGCTGTATTTGACATCACTTCACTAATTGTCTTTCTCATTGCAAGTTTATCATCTGTTACTAGGTTGTCTATTACCCATTATTTTAAGAAAAATCTTTAAAACCAAAACATATGTTTTATACTTTTTAAATGCTACCGCAACCAAAAATATGGATGTCTGACCGTTACCACCTTTCTCTCTTCTTTATTAGACTCTCTCATTCTCTCTTTTCTCTTTCCTCTTTCTTTGTTCTCCACCACCATCACCTCATTGTCTCTCAGGTCCATGATGTCATTGCCACCAAGCCACAACCACTATCACTAACATCTTTTTCTCTATTAGTCTTCTCCCCTCCAAACAACAACAACCACCAAGTAGATCTAGCTTATTACAACTTATATATTGCAAATCTTGTAGAAGATTTGATGAAAAAAATGGTGGATTAGTAACAGTCTAGGTGGGAGATAATGGTTGTGGGCGTAGTTGGGAGAAAAATAAAGATTAAGGTTAGGGTTAGCTAGGATGAGTTTGGATTAAGGATAAAATTAAAAAAATTAACTATTTGTTAATTGTCAAAACTTTAGTAATAAGAGTAGAATTGAAATTCATATTAAATGTTAGGGACAAAATTAAATGTTAGAAATAATTTTAAAAAATTTGAAAATGTGGCCTAGAAAATATTATCCCAACAAAGTATAGTACGCAAAACACATCTAGCAAATAGCAATCACTGTAATAAAAGAAATTTGTTAACATTAGTAAAGGTATGCACATCAGCACGACAGCACATATATACATAAGAAAAATTTGAGCAAATACACCTATGTAGTAATTGATTTTGAATAGTTAATCAAGTTGATGATGGTGATTTTAAGCAATATTTGGTTTTAACAATTATAGATTAGAAGAGACATTTATTTTTAAATCGCATTATGACTTGTTTACTTCAGTTGTTAATCGCAAAGAACCAAATTGAGGAACTGAATAAAAAAATTAATGGCTATGGAGCAAAAATGCACACAATCAGTGATATACTGTATCCTGCTATAACTATCGATATATCTCTCACTTTGTTACACTCCTATTTTTAGAGAAAAAGAAATTTGTGGTAATTTTAGATCTTATCTAAATGATTTCAACATCATTAACTTTTTTTACATTTGAATCTTTTGAACAGGATAAATTAACTAGCAGAAGAGAGATGACAAAGCTCCAAATGATACTCCATGGAACACAGGCAAAGCTTAATGCTATCCTCAATATATATATATATATAGGGAGCAGTAGACGAATCAGATTTAAAACAACACGATTTGAAGAATAATGTCTTTTATTTATTTATTTATTTATTTATTTATTTTGAAAGAGTTGTACTACCCATCTAAAAGTGATTACAAATTTGGAAAGTATTTGATCCATTTGATGGAACTACAAAAAAATAATTGCAAAATTGTTCTAATTTACTTTGTTGTATTTACTAATAAAGTAACAATTGTTTTGAAAATTAATTTTGAACCACAAAAGCGGAAAGCTCGGTTGTGATGGAGTTATCGCCCAAATCCAACACTTTGAAGATCCAAAAACTAGCTTAATGTATTCCCCACCAAAGAAAGGACCATTGAGAACGTTGATGTTCAAGAAATGCAAGGTGTAGGCAATAGAGGAGACATTTTCGGCAGAAAGAGAGAGGTCGTCGTAGAGCAGGTTTGCACTCAAATCAACGTGTTGTACGCTGTGAAGGGCAACGTGGACATCAACTACGTCAGCCCAGAGCTCAATGGAGTGTAAATGGAGGACCCTGAGTTGCTGAAAACCACCCTTGAAGCGGTTAAGGGAGAGGTCGAAGTGGTGGAGTGAGCTGATGCGCTGACCGGGGAAGAGGGAGGGAGCATTTTGAGGTCGGTAAGAATGTGAAATTGAGCTTGCTGCCGAGGGAGAGGCAGACAGGCAGTCAAGGACGATGTCTCCTGAGACTTCATCGCAGACGAGCCCCTTCCAGGTAAGGCAGTTGGAGGAGTCGGCAGAGCCAGAGACAGCGGAGGCCATCTTCAGTTTCCAAAAGTATTGTTGCTCACTATAAATACAGCTCTATCAAATACTTTGCCTCATGGCAAAACAACTTATTTTCTTTATTTATTGAGTATATACCCATTTTGGTTCTCAAAGAATTTCAAACTTGATATTTTAGTCTCCAACTAAAATTAATTACTTGGTCTCTAACAATTAATTTCATCAGTCACTTTAAGTCCTTTATTCCGTTAATTCTAATAGAAGACAAAATAGTTCCTGACAACTCTAACAGGGGACAAAATGGTCCCTGATCTCCTCTGTTCGAAAACAACACGGTTCTCTTCCAAATTCCATCATATCTCGCATAACACTAACAGTCTAACACTGTAACTTCAAACTACACAATGCACACTCTTTAAATTTAATGTTCACAAGAGAAGCTGGATGTACCAGTCACAAAGATTTAGGAAATGTGTGGTCCATGACATGTTGAGGTAGGTGCAACATGTGTGACAATTACACCATAACTTAATCTTGGAGTTAAAGAGGAGGAAGGAAAAGATGAAAAAGAAGACTGTGAAGGTGAAGAATGAGAGTATCAATGCTAGGGTTATGCGAGATACGATAAAAATTGAGGAAGAATAATGTCGTTTTCGAATAAAAGGGTCATGGATCATTTTGTCTCATGTTAGAGTTTTCAGGGACCATTTTGTCTTCCGTTAGAGTTGACGGAGTCAAAGACCTAAGTGATTAACGGAATTAATTATTAGAGACCAATCAAGTAATTAATTTTAGTTTGAGACTAAAATGTCTGATTTAAAATTTTTTGAGGATCAGAATAAGTATATACTCTTTATTTATTTATTAATCATTATGGGCCGTTTAGATAATATTTTTTAAATAAGCTTTTTTTTTAATGATGTTTTAAATAAATTAAGTTTATTTTACATTTGAATGTAAACTTATCTTTATTAAAAATTAAAAAAAAAAACAACCTATTAAAATAATATCCGAAAATAAAAAGAATTCCAAAAGGCCAAACAGTACTAACAACAAATAAATTCCTAAAGAATTAAAAACATGAAAAAAATATTAAAATTTAGAAATCAAATTTTAATATAAATTTTTATAATTATTATTAGAAAAATAAAATTTTTTATTTATAAAATTTAATATAATAATTTTATATCAAGTGAATTTTAAAAAAAATATATTGTCAATTATCACATTTTACTAAAAAAATATAAAAAGTAACTTTTATCCCAAATTTTTTTATACATTTTCTAAATATTTATTTAAATATTGTCACAAAAATTCAGATTAAAGAGATTTAGTAGTTACCTCGATTTTTATATTTCTGCTACATTAAGTCACTAAATCTACCATTAAGTCATTTAACACATACACAGTAAAGCATGTACAAGGAGGGCGAGCATTTGATGCTACAAGATATAGATATCTAACTTCTGTTGCTCTTTTTTCTTTTTGACATAAAGCATGAAATCAAACTAGCCCTGTAGGACACCACAACTCGAGCATGTGGCTGGATTCCAGGAGCATGGCATGGCATGCAGTGCCAGGTACTTCAAAAAAACTGTCCTAAATGCACTGGAAGGAGATGTCTTTGGTATTTGGTTCAGTTTACCATATAGAATGCTTCATTCCAAGGCCGTTGCAAGTCAATATAAGGCCCTTGTAGCGGTTAAGATAATCCTGCAGCGAACACAGAAAATGAAATTGTCAGAAATAACCAGAAAATCATTCTCAGATGTGCAACATTCTTTTGAGACCAACAGCGTATAGCACAGAAAATATTGCTTACAATGATATCATAATCGTAAGCGTAAAGCATCCCGTTCCTGTCATATTCTCTCCTCTTTACAGGATCACTCAAAACTGTTCAACAAAGACAAAGAAATGTTAGTTTAGTTGACAGAAATTCCACTCCTACATCATAGTCATGATCCTTGACATTTTAGTTTTTAGCCTACAGAAAATCATTGGAGAAGCATGAAATGAGAAGAATATAATCTCAGCAGAATATTCAGCACCTCATCAGATTCAGATGAGATCCCCAATATCCAAAAAATAGACAAGGGACTAATTGTAAGATCATCCTAATGCCTAATCCCTTTCACCAACTCCTATCTCAAGTCTCAACCACACTATCTCCTCAAATCTTTAAAATTGAATGGTGCTCGTCCTCGTCTAAGTATCAAACCGCCATGATCCATTTAAAAGGTATGTAACTTGAGTCCAATATTGGAAATATGGGACTTCAATGTTATAAGGTATCGGCGGGTACCTCGCTTATCCTTTCTCTGGGTTTATATAGATACACCAGCTGAAGCTTGTTTCTTCCAGGCCAGTAATCATTTTCCATTACTTAATTGATAATTGATTTCTTATTCCCCATTAAACATTACTTTCCCGAGCATTTATATCATGCTCAATCAGCTCAATCATAAAATAATTTACTAATCCAATCTAAGATACGGTATCAATCGAGCAACAAAGTGTATCCAAATCTGTGCACAAGGTTTAAACTTCAAACCAGCGTTTTCTCCAGTAAGAAAGAATTTCAGGAACAAAACAAATTGAACGAGTACGAGTTCAATGATGAAATGTGGAACAAGGCATCTAAGATCACAAATCTTCTCTTTCATTTTTCCTTTCCCATTTATGGAGTGATGGAAACAACAGGGCAAGAAATTACATTTATGATGGGTCCAGAGAACAAATTCAGTACATCTAACCATTAGAGTAGTGAGTACCACATTTACAAATGCTAGAAATAAGGACTCGATCCTTACCTGAAGAAGGCTAAGCAACAAAATCAAAGTGCTCGTCCCAAACGATAAGACTACTCTAGGGTCTAGGCAAATCACAATGTTCAATCAACCATTTTCCTCTTGGCAAAAATATATTAGTTTTAATAAAAAGGCATAATACTATGCTTGTTCAAAGTTCTTAAATGAATTTGTGATTGGAATCTCTGGTAACGTCCACATGCAGATTTTAAGCTCTAGGTTAATGACAAACAGTTGATTCCATATTTCAAACGAGCATCCCATTTATGCAACAGCATTAGTCTGAGGGGTTTAGATGATACCCGCCCGGCATATAAATAATTTTAATATATAATATGTGTAATAAATTAAAAAAATTAATAAAATGATTAATAATATTGTATCATATTTAAATTTTTACTTTAATTTATATTATGATGTGATGATGTTATATAAATTTTGAAATTTTATTTTATTTCTTAGATTTTAATAATTATAGGGACGGAACGGGTACTCACAGGGTGGGTTAGGGTTCAACCTTTTACTACCCGCATGTAGAAGCAGGGCAGATTTTATGCGGGTTATTAGGGCGGGGCGGGGTCGGGTAGAGCAAAAACCCGCCCCTACCCGCCCCGTTGCCACCCCTAGTCTGAGGCTTTTTCTTCCTATAGGAATTCTGAGGCATGATTTTAATATAGTAAGTTTGAGATGGATAAAACAATTAGGAAAACTTAACAAACATTAATTATATAAGCAGTGACATTACAGGCAAATTATGCCATTCCATTTACCAAGCATGAAATTACCAAATCTCAGCAAATAGGTAAAAATGAAAACTTCTTTATAAATATAAATTCCATCATAGTAACATACCAAGAACTTGAGTAGTGACCACTTGTTGATTGGTTATATTAAAAACAAAATTCCTATCACTCTGCACAGGAACAAAATATACTATTACTCTCTAATCCGCATACAATTCGGCACTTATACAACTATACTGTTCCAAGGTGCCATACTTTTAAACTATTAAAGAAAATATAACAAACTAAAAATAGAAATAAATTAAAACCTACTAAATTGTCATAAGGCACACGCATTCCTCACTTGGATCAAACAAGAATAATCTATTCTCTATTTGCATCATTTTGTCCACTGATTACTCCTGCTCAATAAAGCACAGACAGAACATTTGGGCATTGGGTGCATGTATCATGCAAGTGGCTGCGTTGCAATTTGTATGACACAATGACAAAACACGCCTACACATGTTGCAACAGCATGGTAATGCTTCTCAAGTTCAGTCATTGTCAAGCAAGAACAATGTATCCCTGAGATACGTTGATTTACACAAAAGGACTGTTTCTCAGCCTACAGGTAGCAACTTAGACTTCATTTCACTTCGATCTGAATTGACATAGACAGAACAGAAGTGATGTTATCGATTCTAACCGCCCAAGTTCTCAAGATATTGACCTAGAGAAGCTTCCTACAGATACGATTCTGGAAACATGAGCAGCATGAATACAGAACAGACACTTGCTGGAAAAAGTAATGGGACGGAACATGATCCATATCAGAGTGGATCTTGTGATATGTATTCCAATGAAGCATACACACTGCATTTACATAATTTACCAGGCACAGGCAGGTAACCGGGGCAGGTAGGGAGACAGACACATCATCTACTGCAAGTAGAAGTGCTAAAATGGTTAGGAGACCCTCTAATCCCGGCATATGCAGTGCAAACTTGGAGAGAGAGACACATGGTTCCCCACGAAGGCAGATTTCTGAGCATCTCAGCAGCATTAATTTATCAGATAAACCACCAAACCACCTTTTTTATTCTCCCATCTTTGCCACTGTCGGATTAGCTAGCATGGTGGGAAATTCAGAAGTCCTGATTTCAGGGATCAAAATTTGCCAACGTATGGTAGTGGAGTTAAGATGAATAGCTCCAATTCAGCCAAGCAGAATGGAGATAGTCTGCAACTTAGGGAGCCCAATCTTAAAAAAGAAACTCCAGGCAAAATAGATTGGATGTTTCAGAGCCCCCACAAAGTATCTCTGAAAGCACAATTGTATTTAACAGAAACCCCGCTGAGTTCACTGCACTAGAAAATGGTAATCCATATAGTATCAGTGGAGAAATCTGAAATTCTAGGATAGCCCCTCAAACAGAAGGCGTGGGCGGGTTAACTTCTCTGCATGGATACAAGCAAATGAACACTCAAAGGTCCCAAAATGAAAGGCATTGAAATTTGAAACCACTATAAAGTTGTGCATAATTAAGCTGCATTTTGCTCGATACCTTCATGTTAAAACTTTTAGCTTATACTTCCTTTATTTTCCTTTTCTTATATAAATAATTCTGCAGAGGACTTTGACTTGGAACACGAGACTTAAATAGCCGATAAAAGTTTTTTATTTTCAAGGTTCAATGAAAAAACATACTTTTGAACTGTAAAACTGAATTTCATTATCATTAGCATTCAAGATTTGCTGTATATTTGTCAGTGTTCAAGATTCCAAAACCCCTTGTCCTCAACTCCTCAGCTCCTCGCCCATCAACAGCAAATAAAATCCATATTCCAAACAATATCACAACTATCCGATTACTTGTAGCAACAAATTGCAGACACAGAGATAGATGCGGAAACAACATATCCTCGAAAAAGCCCAAAGGACAACCCAGACCTCTACTATCATAAATAACCACATTCACTGCCTCCCTGGGGAGTGATATACAACAATTTCATAATTATTGAACCATCATCAATTGCCTAAATTCTATATGGTATAATTCAGCACACAATCTGTATCATTTGAGCATCAAGCTATATGCTCAAATTAATTAAAAAACTTACAATTAAAGAAGGTTAGGTGTGAAAGGACTAGACTAACCCTGATAAGCCTCGTTTATCTCTTGGAACCGCGTGGTGGCAGCACCTTGGTCTTTCTGCTTGTCTGGGTGCCATTTCTGCCTCCACACAAAGCAATAAATCACACTTAAAATAAATAAATAAATAAAACTATTCCAACAAATGGAACCCTAAACACTGCAGCACAAAGAATTACACATAGAAACAAAAACACACCAGAGCTAGACGAATGTAATTAGAACGAATAGCATCATCCGTAGCATCATAATCCACTTCCAATATCTTATAATAATCCTGCCAAAATGAACAAAATTCCAAAACTTTAGTTCCTAAAACAAAACTGCAGTAATAATAATAATAATAATAATAATAATAATAATAATAATAATCCCTGGTTTCCAAACTGAGTGAGGGTAGTAAAAAACCTAAAATTGGAAAAAATGGAGTAGAAATAATGGTAATAAGTAAAGTAATTAAGAAAGTAAGTAAACCTTGGGCTTAGAGAGAGCAGAGAAGAGATCGAAGTTGAGGTAGAAATCGGTATCAGGCTGGTCGTTTTGCGGAACGGCGTCGTCTAACTCTTCCCATTCCCACATCATGGCTGAAGAAGAAGAAGAAGAAGAAGAAGAAGAAGTGTTTTTCAGGATAAGGCTCTCAGAAAGTTCCCAGGTCTTGGAGGGGAATAGATAAGACTTTTACAAAGATTTTGGAGAAATGTGCACGTATGTTCAGTTCGGTGGTGTTGTCGTGGCGTTGCTGTGTGTATCGGCGTGCCGCGTACGTATGAATTATACCGCAATTTACCTCTCTTCTGAAAAATGAAAATCAAAGAAATTTCTAGAGATGAGCTAATAAAGGGTAAGATGCCAGCAATTAGTAATCAACTAATCATTGAGTCGGAATTTATCTTTTTAATTATCTTTTTAATAGTTAGATAGCTACAAATTGAAAAGTAATATTATACATACAATTTTTTTAATTAAATTTAATTAAATTAATTTAATATTAACAAAAATTATTTTTATCATTTTTATTTATGAATTTTTATTTAAATAAATGTATTAATTGCTAAAATAAATAATTTTAAAAAATTATTGTTGAAATCTGCAATGGAGCCTTATCTCGTTTACATTGTAATCTGTAAATGAGATAAGGTACGTGCACGTGACACATGTATAACTCATTTATAGTGTAAACGTGATACGTGTAAGATTATCTTGTTTGAACTGTAAACAAAATACATTTTGAACTATTGCATTTACAATGTAAACAAGAAACAGTAAGATAAATTTTCAACAGCTATAAAAGGATGTGCAACCCTTGGCATTCTTCATATACATTTCATATCTTCTTCTCCCCCGATTGTCTCACAAAAAGAAGGCAAAAATGTCCAGTAATAGCGTATATAGTTGTGTGTATTTACCCCAATTGTCGTATGAGAAACGGCGACAATGGGATGATATTTGAGTGTGAGAATCCGTTACTGTTGCGCACTCGGCATGTAAGTTCGTTGTCCGAGTTGAAGAGTTTGATATTGAGCAACCTTGGTGGCATAGGGACGAGAGAGATTGGAAGGGTAGAGTATAGGTTGCTAGCACCGTTGGGTAATAGAGTTTTACGGTTTCGACTATTTCAGATCCTGGGGGACGAGCATGTGCGACTCATGTTTGACATCCATGGGATAATCTTGGCGGAACAAGTGATGGAGCTTTTCGCCGAGGTTGGAAATGTTAATGGTGGCGTTTCTGTACACGCGACCTATGTGCAGAACGACAACCTCTCACACCACCATCAATTCATGTTGCTATTCCAGTGGGAGACATAGAGGTGGGTGGGGAACACTCCAACGAAGAGTACGTTGTCGATAGTGCCGGTAGTGATTCTTCTGAAGGGGATGATGAGGAGGAGTTTGTATCGGAGACGTCGGACGAGACAGCGGTGCGCTATGTTTTGCCTCCACCCTACCTGATTCCAGCGCTGTCAAATGTACTAAGTCACTATCATACATTGAATCTGGACGCCATGCATGAGAGAGCTCTGTTTTCCAACACTGGGGGAGAAAATTACAACCTATAATATGGGGTAGAGCTTCGGGTGGTACACATATTCAAATGTCGAGATGCAGTGATACAGGGTGTGAAAAACTACAGCATTTGCAGAAGTGTTGAATACTGAGTGATCCAATCTGACTGATTAAAGTACCATGTTCATTACCGTCAAGCTGCAAATGGTTGTCCATAAAGTCTCCATGTTACATATCTCAAAAGGCAAAAAATGCTCCAAAGCAAACAATTCAATATGTGCGTACTTCTGGTTAATTTGCATAAAAAACAAAGTCTACATAAAGGACTAAATAAAAATAGTGGTGGAGTCAACCGTGGTACTAATCTCGTCGAATTGTAACCGGTCTATCGATATTTCTCATCGCAGAACCCTCGCCTCATATCGGTCTCTACTCTGCTGCTGCAATCCTATCAATCTGACATCAATCAAATGGATAGCAGGAGTTCATTATGAAGAATGTCATAAAAAGTTACAAATTGAAAATATAATGAAAACATAAACAGTTGTTACCACGCAACTATAGGATACATGAAAATTCTTCGTTCTGGTGGACACCACTGAAGAAATCTCTAGTATATCTAAGACATCGACAGTAGAGTGCAACCAGCGATATTCGTGACACCTTGGTGTGCTGCCGAGCACAGTGATTGGTACGTCCAAGCCAGTAAAGCCGAGTCCCAACACAACGCCCGGCACCGCCCAAAGCCCTGAACCAGTGGCAGCCAACGCAGATGGACCAAGTTGTTTGACTTGTCCGTCATCAGATAGCCTCCGATCAGTAACATGATGTAACACCTAGCATACTGTCGGAGGGTCTCTAGGTCATCCGTCGGTGGCTTCTGGCGGACACGATTCCGCAGCCATACAAGCTTTAGCAAGAACGACTCCTTCCTCTGTGCCGCCTACTGTGGAACCACCGGAGGCCTGGTACCGAGCAGCTGTTCCACCAACTCCCATGTCTTCGTGCGGTACCACCTGTAGAAGTCACGGAAGCACCCTCTAACTAGGTCCTCATGTGCGCGTAACCTTAGGAGGTACGCCACGTCCTGTAGGATGATAGTAGCCTCACCCCATGGTAGATAGATGGAACGTGTGGGTCTCTGAACGCCATGGCTCCATGAATGTCATAATCAGAGAGTTGTCAAATGTGAAATCCATGAGAGGCACCGTGTCACCGAATCCAGCCTCCCTCAAATACGGGACAACGGCTTCCGGTGGAGGAAGGGTATGACTCACTCGCCAGGACAGGAGAAGGCGAGGCCTCTAACAAATAAATATATATTCACAATTATTAAAAAATAAAAATTTTTATAGGTCCATCAACATATCAAACTGTCTTGACTATTCTATACATCTGCCTAACAGAATTTTATACGTATGTACTAATTGGATTTATGCCGACATGACATTTTTCTGTTGCTATGTACTTTCTTTATATTGAACGTTTTCTCATTCCGTTACGTGAATTTAAAACATTCAATAAAGTTATTAATAATCTAACAAACAAAGTCTAACTTAACTTAATAATTTAATTATCAAACTTGGCTAGTTACTAACTAAATTAATAATTATGTAGTAACAACCTAATACATGAAAAATAATCCAGAATTCCAAATTTTTATCAGTGACCTATTCCTAGTGATATAAGCTGTATTCTAGTTCTTAGTAAGTACCTTAACCATGCCTACATATGTACATATCTATATATGGAATTCTGTAAACCTCAAGATAAAACTCAAGATATATATATGATTCATAAAACTCAAGATAACATGAATAACCGCAAAGTCGGCTGTCCCAACGTAACGCCAAGTTTCATTCAACTTGTTGATGTCCGGATTACGTACATCTGCACACGTCATCATCGTATTACTCAATAATATAGATAGAACGGCATAAAAGAGAGGAGAAAGTGATCGAAAGGTTCAAGCTAAGGCCCAAAACCTCGCTGTCAACGACATGTATATATAGCCACAACACAGTCTTGTCTTATTTACAGTGTAAACGAGATAAGCTTGCACGTATCTCGTTTACACTGTAAACAAGATATACACATATCATGCGCACGTGCCTTATCTCGTTTATACTATAAATGAGATAAGGCAGGGTTGTGAATTTCGATAATAATTTTTAAAATTATTTATTTCAATAATTAATACATTTATTTAAATAAAAAATCTTCTCATTTATTTACTCATCTAAATTTTATTATTTAATTTAGTTAGACTTAACTAAAAAAAAACTTGTATATATAATATTTCTCACATTTAAATACACGTGTTATTTTTTAAAATTTTATGGAAAGGTAAAACATTCAACTTTTTTTACTTTAAAATTAAGAGGATAATTAAAATTTTTAATTAATTTTTCTAAGTGACATATGAAAAAAATATAAGGACTAATATCTTTTATTAATATTAACTGACATTTTAGTCAATATCTTAAAAATTAGAATTTAATATTAAAATTCAAAATTTAATACTTAAAATATAAAATATTGACTAAATATTAATTAAAATAATAAAATTTATTAATTATTTAATATTGTTTAAAAAAAGAATTTGTAAAGTATTTTTTTTACCTTTAAATAGTTTCTTATATATAATAAAATTTATCAAATCATATCACAATATTATTATGAAAAAAGAAATTGATCAAATTTCGTAACCAAAAAATTAGGCATTTAAGTTTTTTGTTTAATCAAGTCTAACCAACTTGAAATAATATATTTTAGATTCACGCAATATTTTTATTTTGGCCGAAACAAAAATATAATTAACTAAATTTATGTATATTTTGAGACTTCTTTTTTTTCTCTTTTTTCTATGTCTTTTTCTCTTTTACTTCTAGATCATTATCATCATCATCATCATCTTTTTTTTTATGTTTTTTCTCTCTCTCTTAAAATAGAACAAAAACAAGAAGAAAAAAAACAAAAAAAAATACATAGTAAAAAAAAGTAAGAGCAACAAAAAAAAGAAAAAAATTAAAAATTAAAAAAATTTTGTTAAGAAACTGCTACCTCAAGTACAGAACCTTAAGAAAATTTTGGTTGAGAAATTTTTATGTAATGGTTAAAAAATTCTAATGTCAAAGTTAAGAAATTCATGCATAGCAGTTGAAAAATTTTGGTGCTATTTTTTTAGTTTATGTTTTGTTCAAGCAACAATTCTTCCTTCTCTTTTTACTTTTCATAAGTTTCTTGTTTCTCACTCATATAATTCTTTTTGTTTCACCCTTTAAGAAGAATAAAAATAAAAAAAGAGAAAAAATCAAACAAAAAATAAGAAGGAATAAATAAAAGAATTATGCAACGTTTTTTTTTATCTTTTTTGACAATAAAGACAAAATCTTTTGAAGAAAAAATACATAACTCTATAAATAAAAATACATAACTTATGCACAAAGAAAGAAGAAGAATAAGAAGAAAAACAACTACAGCACCAAGTCTAGAATCTTGAGAAATTTCGATTAAAAAATTTTGGTTTTAAAATTAAGAAATTTTGGTGCATTTTTTCACGTAAAGAAGAAGAAGCGTGTGATTCACATGTATGTGTGTGAGCGATTTTTGTTAGGTTTTGCCGAATTTAGTTGGACTTGTTTTTTATTTTAATAAATAAAATAATAATAATTACTGAAATAAATAATTTAAAAAGTATTTATCGAAATAAATACGCTTCTCTTATCTCATTTACAATGTAAACGAGAAAAAAGAGGACAAATTTTTAGCTGTTATAAAAGAATGTGTAACCTTTGGCATTCTCCACACACATTTTATATCTTTTTCTGTCTCGTTTTTCTCACAAAAATAACGCATGAATGACTAGTAACAACTATACATAGTTGTATGTGTTTATCCCAATTGTCGTATGAGAAATGGCGACAATGGGGTGACATTTGAGTGTGAGAATCCAAAACTGTTGTGCACTCAGTACGTAAGTACGTTGACAGAGTTGAAGAGTTTGATACTGGACAACCTCGGTAGTACAGAAGCGAGGGAGGTCGGAAGGGTGGGGTATAGGTTGCTAACACCCATGGGTAATGGAGTTTTCTGGTATCGACCCTTTCGGCTTCTAGGGGACGAGCATGTTCGACTCATGTTCGACATCCATGGGAGGATCATGACAGAACAGGTGATGGAGCTTTCCGCCGAGGTTGGAGATATTGGTCATGGTGGTTATGTACACTCGACCTATGTCCAGCACGACCGACCTCTTGCACCACCAACGATCTATCTTGCCATTCCGGTTGACAAGGCGGAGATGGGTGACGAGGAGTCAGACCAAGAATACATGGCGGATAGTGCCGACAGTGATTCTTTCGAAGGGGGCGATGAAGAGGAGTTTGTACCCGAGACACCCGTCCAGGCTGTGGCGCGCCATGTCTTGCCTCCACCTCATCCAATTCTGACACTATCGGCAGTGCCAAGTTACTATCATAGTTTGAATCTGGACGCCATGCATAAAAGGACTCTGTTTTCTGAAGTGGGAGAAAAGGATTACAACCTGAACGGTGGGATAGAGTTTCGGGTCGGCCACAGGTTCAAATACCGAGATGCAGTGCTATAGGGTGTGAAGAACTACAGTATTCGCAGGAGTACTGAGTACCAGGTGATCGAATTAGACCGATTAAAGTACCATGTGCAGTGCTACCATGTGCAGTGCTGTCAAGCTGCGAATGGGTGTCAATGGAACTTCTGTGTGGCCCTTCATTAGAACCTCGGATACTAGAAAGCTCAATTTTAATTGTGCTTTTGAGTACTTTTGTGCAATACATTAAGTAGATTAAAGATATGGCTGAACCAATACTGTGTTGTTGTGTTAGGGAGGTTCGAAGGGTTGGTGGAGCGCATAGTTGTTTAGCACCCACCATGTCTCAAGACCATCGTCAGTTAGACAGCAGTCTCATCTGTAGGGTCATATTGCCGTTGATACAGTCCAACCCTTACTTAATCGGTTCGATTATCGGTTCGGTTCTAACAACTATACTTTTGAGGTTATGTACGAAGATTGAAAAAATAAGCTGGAGGTGGTTGAACATGGTTACATGGTGAAACAGTAGGAGTTATAAGGTGACTCATAAAATTAAGAGAAAAGAACAAATCGATCCCTGACTTTTTGGTCTGCAGACATTTAAGTCCTTGAAAATTTGAAAATATATTAATCTTTGACCTCTTCAAAATCTGGACATATTGAATCTAAGTCTAATTTGTCCAATTTTAAAAATTCTCTTACGTGTGTATCCGTATCAACCAGATTAATACAACAGGTGTCATGTTTGGTTTTTTCGTTGAGTTTGACAAGCCCAAATGAACAGATCAATATGTCTAGATTTTGAAAAGGTCAAAGACTTAAATGTATTTTCAAATCCTCAAAAACTTAAATATTTACAAATCAAAAGATCAAGAACTTATTTATACTTTTTCTCTAAAATTAATAATAAAATATTAATATACTAAATTATTATTATCTTAAAATATTATTATTTATTTTTCTGCATATTTAAAATCAGCACATCAAACTAAATCTAACCCCATCACTCAAATTTTGTGAATCGTAACGTATAAAACTCAAAGAAATCCGTAACTGAAAATTTGGGTTATTACACCCTCCCTCTTATATACAAAATAAAATTTTATCTGCATCATTTGCTGATTTAATGTACAGACACCATGAACCAGAGAATTAAAAAATTAAGACTTGGATGAGATAATTAAATAGATAAATTAGGTGAATACCTATTAATTAAATAGCAAAGCCATTATAAAGGGAACAAGTTAATTTCTATAGAAATAAGGGTCACAGTTGTTGGTTGGGTGGATTTACATAACACCCATCCCTTTTCAATAAAATTAAATTGCCTATTCTTATTATTATTATTGCACAATATTTCTATATTTTTTATAGGATAAAAAACAAAATTTGAATTTTTCTTACTTTTTATAAATTTTTTTTAATGTTTAAAATAAAGAGCATAAAAGAGATTTATATAAAAATTATATAAAACTTTCACCTTAAAAGAAATATTTATACTGAAAGCTTTGTCTTCTCAGATCTCACGGTTAGGAGAAGGTATCACTATCACATGCAGCTGTCAATCGAATTTGAAATTTTGAACAGAGTTATAAGTTTGCTGTTTTTTTTTTCCTTAGAAATTCGTAGCTCAAGCATAAATCTTAATAAATTAAAACGCGTTCATACTTATACCTAATAATCCAGCTATTTAATTAGCATTTTTATTATTTCGCGTTCACCTTATTTTCTGCTGAACAGATTCTCAGGTTTAATGTAATGTAACACAGCACATCATGCACATAACATGACCCTAACTCCACTTTCATCCCCCAACCCTACTTCATTCTTTTTCCCATTTGTTACGAATCTCTATATTAATTTTCGTGAGGGAGGTGAATTCTCATATACGTGTGGGTATTATTAATTAAATATAACGCTTAAGATTTTCAAAAGAGTAATACAGAATAATAAACATAATACAATGTAATTATTTAACATAATCTAACTTAAAAAATAAAAATTAATAAATTTTTAATTAAAAATCCTAACATAAATAAAATTAAAAATACATCATAAAAATTTATTTATATTTTTTTAAGATTAAACCATTTCAAATATATAAAATATTTATGTATTGTCTATTACATTTCAAAGATAATATTGTCTATATATCATATTTACAAAAGTAATAACTAGAATTCTAATTTTGGGTTTTTATATAAATGAAATTTGGCCGAATTTACCCCTATCAAAAAGTGCTATTGGTCCAGAACAATTAAATAATTGGTTTGACTCGGTTGATTGGAGTCGATAANATTAATTTTAATATTTTTGACACAAAAAAAATATTTATAAAATTAAAAATAATATAAAAACTCAATTAAAAATAAAAACTTAATTAAAAATTTGATAAAATTATAAAAATTAATAAAATAATTAAACCTTCTTTTTATACTAATATCTAATGAGATTTTAAAATATTAAACTATTTCAATTTTTTAAGAAATCTCGAAAGAACAACGTTATAAGATTAGTATAATTTATTATTTTTTATTAATATTTAATCAGTAATATTAAAAAATATTGACTTAAAATATAATATTAAACTGTTGAACTAAAATTATTAAATTACTAGCTAAAAAATACGGTAATATAAATTAAAATTATTAATCCTTAAACTTTTCTCATCTCGAAAATTTGAGAGGTAGTTATAAAATTAAATTAATTTCTACTTTTATCTATTCTAAAAAAATTAGTTTATAAATAAAATTAAGGATAAAGTAGTGTTTTTGTTCTTAATGTTTAGGATTAATCTTATTTTGGTCTCTAACATTTTAATCGTTCTATTTTTATCCCAAAACATTTAAAATAGCATCAATGTTATCCCACCGTCAAGTCTTTTATTAACACTTAACAAAATTAATGGACTATTAATAATATTTTTGTTAAAGTTATATTTGTTCAACCCCCTCTCCCACCTTCACCCTCTTAATAAGTTCAAACTCTAATTTCCTACTCTTTTTTATACAATTAATTCTCTAAGAGGGGTTTGAAGAGGAGGAAGAAGGAAGTAGGAGAATAGAATTTGGGTTTGTTGAGTGGGTGAAGGTGAGAGAGGGGTTGAGCAAATATAACTTTAACAAAAATATTATTAATAATACATAAATTTCTACTTGCGAGTTACAAAAAAGATGCAATCTTATTATAAAATTTGATGATAATTTAAAATATTACTGACTTTTATGTAAAAAAAATATTAAATTATCATTAATGATCTTCTTTTAGTGGCTAAGAATCTTTTGCACATAGTGAGAGGTCTTTCGTTCAACATCCACTTGAAATATATTTTTATATAAGTATATAACATATACATATATAGGGTGCGAGTTGGTTAGGTAGGATAGAGACTCAACCCGCACTCTACCCGACCCACACGAGAACTCTACCCGACCAGGTGGGGTTGGGTTGGGTACCCGCAAATAGGGTGCATGTTGTCACCCCTAGCCAAACCCCTTGATCTCTGCCTCTCTTCACCTTCACAATCGATGCCCATGATATTTGCTAATCCTCTTTTATACGACAACCTCATAACTTCATTTTCTTTTCTTCTTGTCTCCATAAGGAAGATTAAGTTGGGCCCTTGTTGTTTAATGAGCTTGCTCAAAGCCCGAACTGCCCTGGGCTTTTAAGCGCACGACAGTTCCAACTAATGATTTTCATAGGTTCTGGCAGGGCTGCCCAGCAGCCTCTGCTGATGTCTCATCATCTTGTCACACCATCTTCTTCGATTGCTGATCTAGTTCATCTATATCCATGTCTAGTATTTTCTGAGCTTTCCTTTTTTGTTCTGCAGGTGTCTTATTTTTTTTTTCTTACATCATAATGACTGTTGCTTCCCTTGTCTGTCTCTTTCATGTCTTAGTATTGACCTTTGTGTGGTTTTCTTTTATGTTTACGGTCTCTGCTAAGATCTCCTTTTTTGGTTCTTCCTTTCCTTCTGCAATTGTTCGTTCTCTTCTCTTTAATTTCTTCTTATTGGTCTGTATTTTAATCTCATCTCTTCTTTTTTCTTTATTTTTCCTTTTTTATTACATGCTTCAACCATCTGATAGTGTTGGATGTGGTTGTCTTTTGTTATTATGAGTTCTTCAGCATTTTGTTTTACTTCTATGATACTCTCTCCCACTTCACTTAGGTTCTTAATTGTTAGATAAGTCTGTGCTTTTTTACTGGTTCATTCTCCATCCTTTTTTCCTAACATCGTCAGTTTTTTTAGCTTCTCCTTCATTCTTTCAGTGAGGTTCTGGTGGGTATTTGCTTTCTTGGTCTTTATATCATTTTCTCTATTGTTCATTATAAATTATGTGAAATTAATAAATAATTAGCTAATAAATTAATTATTAATTAAAAAATAAAAAAATTAAATTTTATAGTTTAAAGAAGTAAAAATAACTAAAATACAAATTTTAATATTAATTTTAAATATTTTGACCCAAAAGCATACGAACAGGCCGAACCAGTTAAAACCCGATCCAAGGCCCAACCTATAAAATACCAAAAACGAGTTTTTCTCCCCTTCACTCCTAGAGTTACGCTGAAGAAGAGAGATTAACGTTGAAAATCCTAACTCTTACCTCCAAAATTCAATCGTCCATAACTTTCAATTTGGAGTTTCAATTGACGAGCCGTTAATGGCCACATGTTTGTCTCGAAATTCTCTTCAATTCTATATGAACAAAGTGGTAAAAAATTTGCATTTCTCACTCAGTTTTTTTCCTCCTCAATTTTATGAATCTTAGATTTTGATATTGAGAGATTGTGTAATTTGATGGTTTAGGTGAACTCTAGCAGCAAAAAATCACTGGATTTTGTCCAATTGATCCATGGGTAAGGTAAGAAACTGTTGAGCCCTTGTGAGTCATTGAGTTAATAAACCATATGATGATTATAGTGATATTGTGTGAATTAGATTGTGTTCTTGTTGATTTAGAGTTCAATTTGGCAGTTTGGAACGAAATATAGATGATTAAGTTTGCAGAATTGATAATTGGGGGATTGGAGCTTATGAAAGAGTGCATTTTTTAGATGTTCTGAGTTTAGGGAGGAATCGGCCAAGGTATGTTTTTAGTTTCTCGTAGTTAATGTTTAATATCACGTGAAAACTTAAGTTAGAAGACCTTAAGATAGGAATAAAACTGAATAAATTATTGATGGATTGTGTATATGGTATATAATGTGTGTATAAAGGATGAATGAATTTCTATGTGTTGGATTATAACTTTGATGAGTATAAAATAATGATGACTTCTTGATGTGTTGAGGGTTGATGGTGGGTTTGTAAAATTGAATTGAATGGATTGGTTGGGAGATGTGTGGTTTGATTTTGTAAACGATTTGCTATTGGAGTTGGTTGGTTTTAAGGAAAGACTTAATATTGGAATTGATTTGATTTTTAAACGATTTGATACTGGAAATGATTTGAATGGCCAAGAGGTGTTTGGTTTGGTGGTTGGGACCCTTGAAAGGTGACAGAAATTTGAGTTTTAAAGGAGATGCTGCCGAAATTTCTATAAAAATTGAAGATTTGATTTTAAGTGTTATTTAAAAAAAGATTATTATGTGGCTTGTATATTTGAGACTAATTGTTGACCATCTGTCGCAAGATGTGACCGGACACTTTAAATTGAGCTTGGGATTTTTTTCATGGATATTTTTGAGTTTGGGGATGCACGCACAGAAGGACTGTCCAATGGTTAGCTACCAAGACATGTCGGGTTACCTATATAACCAACAGATGAGATTCATCAGCCATAGGACAGGCATACATCATATGCATTCGTATATTTTGCTTGAGTATGCATTGTTTTGGTTTGCTTAATTACTTAACTCTGTTTATTTGCTACTTGTTCTACTTGCTATAATTATACCTCTATCTGTATTTTCTTTGTTTGATTTGTATGTGTATGCTTCAGATAGACTCTCTCTTGATGGAGGAGTGATGAAAGTTGTTCCACCGGTGATTCAGAGATTTAGAGTTGAGGAAGGTACAGAGTTTGAATAGGTCTAGGATCCTTTAGTTAGATTACCGATATTATTGGTTTAGAATAAATTTTAAGATTAATCTAAGTGTCGAAGTTTTAGGAATGCCTTTGGTTTTCATGGGGCCTTTTATATTAACTATGCGAACACCTTTACCATGTTGAGAACTCCCGATTCTCATTCCATACATATTTTTGTTATTTTTTAGATGCAAGTTGAGAGGCACCTCATTGAGCGTTTGGAGAACTTCCTTACAAGCGAAGAATTGTCTTTTAAGCTGTTATATTTTATTTTAGGCTATGTGTATATATATGTTGTTACAGCCCAACCCACCAACGGACCAACCTGACGGTTTGGGACCCGACGCCCGACCTAGGGGCCAAGCCGACCTGTTGCAAGGAACGTCCCCACCCATCTAACCTGCCGACTTGCCGAGTCGAGACCCGAGGGATGGACTCAGGTACCGCCCCGACCCACTGCGGGAACCGAACCGCCTACCTCTAGCTTACCACATAGACTAGGACAGCTCACGGAAGCTTCCTGGCTGGTGGGCTCAAACACCAAAGGGGCCCACCTAAATGCAGACTTTAAAAGGGGAGGGACCTGCCCCTCTCCTAAGGTATGTCACATCCTTACCCTATTTGGCAGTCATCTCACACGGACACTGACTTAAGCATTAGAGTGTCCTTGTAGGTGGCCACTCATCCACTGTTCCTCACCTCCGAAGGTTTCGGACCAGCGCCACACTCGAACCAGGTCTGCCCAGCTTCCCCCACTTCCGATCTCGACCCTAGTCGACCTGAACAGCACCCAAGGAATAAAACATATGTATATAGAATCTCCACATGTATATTTTGTATTTTGCCTTCTTTAAGATTGCTTTTGGAGAAACATGTGTTTTATTTATATTTTGGGATAATTTTGGATTATATATATATATATATATATATATATAAACCGAAACAACATATCAATGCATATGGAATTTTTGATTTTCTGTTTTACATGAGTAGGTACCCAAATTCCCATTATTTTATCATGACACATTCCCTTCTTAACCCTTGTTCCCACAATCTTCCCATACTCAATTAACACACAATTTCTATCTTAAGCTAACTAAAGATTCAATTGGGATATTTAATTGTTTTTCCG
>NC_029778.3:61714284-61720724 GCF_000817695.3 Arachis duranensis
CTTGTATAGGTTGGGCTATTATAGGTTGATTTGTTTCTGGTAAAGTTTGAGGTTCTTGTAAAGGTTGAAGTTCTAGATCTTGTACGGGTACTGTAGGTTG
Source organism: Arachis duranensis (assembly GCF_000817695.3). NCBI lineage: Eukaryota > Viridiplantae > Streptophyta > Magnoliopsida > Fabales > Fabaceae > Arachis > Arachis duranensis. Next base: position 61,714,385 of record NC_029778.3, read on the forward strand.
GGGATTGCCATCCATTCTTTGAACGTTATATACATGTATTCTTGATTCTATCTCTAAAAGTTGTCTCATGCTTTGTACATGTAAATAATGCATCCTTCTAACATAATGAATACGTTTATTCTTAATAGTTTGTTTAGCGGTTTTTTCTGATTTTTTGGTTTTAATTTGTTGTAGAAGCTTTTTGGTTCTGATTATTTTCTTGTCCATCTTTTTTATTTCTACTTTTAATTCCGAACATTCAGTTATTAGTTCTCTTATTTTTCTATCTATTGTCATTAATGTTGTTTTCATATTTCTTCTAACTAATTTTAAAGATTTAAGCCTTTTTAAAACTCTTTCATGGTATAAGAATAATAACTGAGAAAATAAATAAAAGAAAGATAGTAAGCTTACAAAGATGAACTTGTACTTTTATTGCTTGCAGAGTTGATACACTTCTTGAAGATGATTACAAATACTTGGAGAATTTATAAAGTAAGAAGATATAAGAGTAGAGAGATTTCTTGAGCTTTCAAGTTTTTGATGATTTTGAATGAGTGAGGCCTTTGGTATTTATAGACCCCAAATGATGACTATTTGGGTACTGTTTGCCGACAGTACTGTTTGCTTTTACTGTTTGTCGACATTCACTGTTTGCTTTTACTGTTTGCCGACATTCACTGTTTGCTTTTTCTTTTTACTTTTACTTTTTTACTTTCTAAGGTTGTTGTAGCTAGGGCTGCCATAATTTGTTTCTTTTGTGCTAAGAATTGGGTCTCTTTTTTATAAGCTATTTGTTCATTGGTGGTGCTTGAGGCTGTTATTGCTGGACACTTTTGTGATGTTGTTAACCATTGATCAATAGCTGCTCTTCTTAGTAAATTTATATCATATTTGTTCCACCATTTAATTTTTATTACTCTTACTAGATATTGTATGCTTGGTGATTCTTCATATGCTGCTGAATCATATTCCCATGTCATAATCCAGCTTATTCCCATGGCTGCTATGAATGAAATGAACTTATATTCTTGTAGGAATGATGACTTGCTTTTAAAGTATTCATACGCCATACTGGCTTCTTTTGGGAAGAAAGCTTCCATTGGTCCAAAGTTCTGGAACCATGCTTGAAATCATTTGGGAAATTGTAATGATATCCCCTTTCTGAACCAAATGAACCAAGAATGGGGATTTGGTGATCGAAATAAAACATGATTCCAAGCTTCTTGGTAATCATAGTAGGTATAGTTCTGAGGTTCAAATTTTAATGAGAAGCTTTTAGACTGATATGGTGGTATTTCCCAATCTTGCAAGGATAATATTTTTATAATTTTTATTTTTGAATAAATAGGCTGCTTGGTGTTGGAATCTCTGTAATGTGTTAGCTCAATGGATCCGGTGTCTACTAATATGAATTCATAAATTTTTTGGGTTTTTTGTGGGTTAATAGGAATATAATGGAAAGTATTTGGAAAAATGGTCTTGTATAGGGTTTTTCTGTTTTTTTTGAACCACTCTTATTCAATGGCTAATATCTTTATAGGATTGGGTTTTTCATAGTAAGAAAATTGTTCTTTCAAGGGTTGAGTATTATAGAGGTCAGATGGTTGTAGTAATGTGAATTTATTATTAGTAGTAATTAAAGGGCTCTTAGAAGGTGATGACGATGATGGTGCAGCTTTTACAACCTGTGACATTGTCATAGGTCTTAATGATAATTGTTTTGCTGGTACAACAGTAATAGGTAATTTTGTTTCTTTTATTTGGTCAAAAGGTTGACCATAATCTTCACTGGAGGCTGCTTTTTGCTCCATTCTTTCCCTGCAAAAATTCTCTAGTAAGAAAGTCAGGGAGTGAATTTAGTTCTCCTTTTATATGTTCAATAGTAAAATCGAAACATTATAAAATAGCTTGCCATCTTGCAAATATTTGTTTTGAAACCAAATTTTTGACATCATTTTCTAAAACATTTGGAGCTGCTTTACAATCAATTCTTATTAAGAAGGTTTTATTAAATAAATCTTCTTGAAATTTTGAAACACATAATACTATGGCAAGTATTTCTTTTTTGATTGTGGGGTAGTTCTTTTGAGCTTGGTTCTAAATTCCTGAATGATATTTTACTATTTGTTCTTTTGAGTTATTAGGAGCTATTTGTTTAAGAATTTCTCCATATCCTAATTCTGATGCATCTGTTTCTACAATTAATTTAGCCGATGGGTCTAGTATACTTATGCAAGGTATTTCTTTTACTGCATTTTTTATTTTTATTATTATGGAAGTCATTTCTTTTGTTCATGGAGGTGGATTTTTTCTTAGTATCTTATAAAGAGGTTCGCATGTAACTCTTATTCCAGGTAAGAATTCTGCTACATAATTTAAACATCCCAAAAATCTTTGTAGTTGTTTTTTGTCAGTTATTTCATTTGGAAATTTATCTGCAAATTCAATGGCTCTTTTAATTGGTGCTATGGTTCCTTGATAAATTTCATATCCTAAGAACCTTACTTTAGTTGTAAACATTTTCATTTTCTTTTCTGATAAAACTAATCCTTGTTCTTTTATAATATCTATGAATTTTTCTAGATGATATATATGCTGCTTTATTCCTTTTGAGTATACTAATACGTCATCAAGATATACTATAGTAAATTCTACATACGGGAAAAATATATTATTCATTATTTCTTGGAATTCGTTTGGGGCATTTTTTAATCCTTGAGGCATTACATTCCATTCGTAATGTCTAAAAGGTACTATAAAGGCTGTTTTATATCTATCTTCCTCTTTTACTGCAATTTGATAATATCCTGATTTTAAATCAAATTTTGAAAAGATATTTGCTTTATTTAATCTTTTAATTAAATCACTTTTATTTGGTAAAGGATACCTAATCCATTTTAATAATCACTTTTATTTGGTAAAGGATACCTAATCCATTTTAATACCTTGTTTAGAGGTTTATAATTGATAACTAATCTTAGAGCACCTCTTTCTATTTCAGATGCTTTCATCACATAGAAGCCTGTACAGCTCCAGGGTGATTTTGAAGGCCTTATTAGTCCCTTATCTAGATATTCTTGTATTTCTTTTTTACAATATTCTAGATACTCTTTGTTCATATGTATCGGTTTTGCCTTTGTTGGTATATCTTTTTCATTAAATCCATCTTCATATGGTAAAGATATTTCATGTAATTTTCTATGTTGAAAGGCCGTGGGATTTAAACTACATAATTCTGTCTTAATTTTTTCTTCAATTGCTTTTATTTTATCTTGTATTTCTGGAGTTTGTAATTGTTCCTTCTATTCTTTTATGTGTAACTTCTTGGTTTAAGTAGTTAATTTGTCTTGTCTTCTTGACGCGGTAAGTGTTGTAAAATTTTCTCTAGACTCAAACAATTAATTTGTCTTACTTCTGTTTCTATTACACTAACATGTGTAGATAGGTGTTGTAACATATTGAGTTCATGTTGTTTTGGTCTTGTGAGAAATTCAAAATGGACAGGATGATTGGGGATTCTTGTACAAGTTATTCCGTCGATGTCGACATTAAAGGGATATAATAATAAAGTAAAAGGATTTCCTAATATAACTTGATGAGATATATTTCTTGCTAAAAAGAATGTAGTGGCAAAGCATACCCTATTTTTACAAATTTTTGCTTTAGATAACTTATAGTTTATAATCATTTTGTCGTTTTCTGCCATTAGGACTCTTTCTGTAGTTTTCTCATAATATTTTGTGGGTATTAATCCTTCTTGTATACAATTAACATCAGCTCCTGAATCTACCATAACTATTAAATCAAATTTTTCTTCTCCTACTATTAAAGTTATCGTAGTGAACCATTTTTGACTTACTAATAATGTTAAAATATTTATATAATTTTCTGTACCTAGGTTAATATAATTCTCGGGAATTGTTATATTACTAGTCCCTTCATTATTTTGCAAAGATTGTTCTTGGATTTTTATTATGTTTTCTCCTTCTATTTTTAGTAATCTGTAGTCCATATTAATGTTTTGTTGTTTTAATTCTGAAACTTCTCTTTTTAGCCTTTTTATCTCTTCTTTGAGAGAATTAAGGGAAACTTCTTCTTGTGAATTTTTAAAACGATTATAAATTTCTTTTATTTCTATTGGTCTTATTTCTTGCTTACTTTCTTCTTCTTTTTTAACTAATTCAGCTAATTGTCTTATAAACTCATCCCTTAATGGTGTATCTTCTAACATGTCAATTATTTTAACTAGTGTAGAAGTTTGTTCTTTAGTTAAAATATTTACAGTTTTTTCACAGTTTCTACAGTTACATAATCCTATTCCTAAACAATTATTATTATCCTGTTCCTCCTTTCCACTATTTCCTCCTGAGCTCTCTTCTTCTGACATAAAGTCTAATTGTTGTATAAAATAGTCTTCAGTTTCAGAAAAACCCTCATAACTTGATTCTTCTTCTGACTCTGAATTGATTAGTATAGCTGTCAAAGCATGCTTAATTTCTTTATTTTCTATTTTATTTATTTTTTGTTCTGTCGTACACTTATTAGCATAATGTCCTTGTTTTTTACATTTCCAACATGTTACTTGTTTTTTCTTATTAGAAAATTTAGGTTTTCCTTTAGGGGTTTTATGGAATTTTTTATGATATTTCTGTTCATAATAAAGGGGTTTGTCTATATTATATTTAGGTTTTTTATAAAAAAATTTTCTTTTAACTTTATGCTGTCCACTAGGTGCTTTTTCAGGAGTTATTCCATATTGGTAGCAGAAAGTGCCTAGCTCTCTTTTTCCCGTGATACTTTCTTGTTTTATTTTCTATTGTATCTTCGTATCTGTGCATACTTCTATACCTGTTTGTACTATTATATTATGCAATTGTCCAAAGGTTAATGAATTATAGGGAATCTGGGTCCCAAACTGTGTTTGTAGTTTTTGTAATACTTTTTCAGAAAATAATTTTGGTAAGGCTGCTATATAATACTTTTTCAGAGAATAATTTTGGTAAGGCTGCTACGAACCTTTCTTTCCAGAAAGGTGCATGTGCATCATCTCTTATCATAACTTTTGACATAAAAATATCTTTATACCATCTATAATCAGACATAGTTGGACATCTTAAATTCATTAATTGAGTATGTATCCTATCTTTAAAAATACTGGGATCTCCTACAAAATTTTTAATAATGGTATATATTAACGTGGATGTAGCGTCTGGTGACTGATCTTCTTGTTTAATACTATTAATAATCAATTCTTTTTCTTGGAGGCTGAGAAAATTATCCCACAAACCTTTTAATTGTCCTGTAAATCCTTGGGTTATCATAATTGCTGCTTCTTTATCAGAAGCTTTTCTCATCTTATAGGCAGTTGCAGCCATAGTCATATTACACATTTGATCTAAAATGACTTGTTCACTTAATCCATCTATATTCCATTCTACTAAGTCTGATCCTGAAAAACTATTTTGTACTAATTGTGTTCGTTCTTCTAGGCCTACATCTACTGGTGATGGTCTAAGGTAATAATTTCTGGTTTTAGGATAATCTCTTTTATAGGATAATTTATTTAGTTCTAATTCTTCTTCCTTTTGCAATGTATTAATTGTTAATTTTCCTAGACTAATACTTCTAAGTTTTTCTTTTAGTTCTTCAACTTCTGTTTCTACTTTAGATTTTAAGCTAATATTATCTAAACTTTGTAATTTATATATAGGTTTTTCTATGGGTTTTTCTACCCTAATAACTTTTTCCATATTTTCCATTCTTCCTAACTGATTTTTCATTATATCTAACATGGTATTAGTAAAGTTTAATTGCTTATGTAATTTCTTAATATCTCTTTTTTCTATATTTCCATCTGCATTGTTATCATTATAGGGTGTTGCTTCAACATCTAAGTCTTTTCCAATTGGTATTTTAATAGTTTCTTTAGGGGGATATTCAGATTCTATTACTGATCATGAGCTTGTTTTCCAAACAACAGTTGGCTTTGTTAAAGGACATAATTTCTTATCGGGTTTGGAGTAATAATTAACGTACCAGTCAAAGAAGTATAAGCTAATTAAATGATTTACGTACCAATCAAAGAAGAATAAGCTAATCCTATTTTCTTTCATAAAATCATAAAATAGTTCTCTTATTCTAATAACCTCTTTTTCTGAATGGTTGGTAAAATACCAATCTCTTAGTGATTTATTATAATCAGCATTAAAATCTTGTCTTATCCACTCTTTATCAATCTCAAATGGTTCTTCTTTTATAATTACTGATAAAACTTGTGATTCCCTTGGATCAAATTCTGAAGGTGATTTATATACAGTAGTGGCTATATGTGGCCTTCTGTTGTCAATTTCTATAATAT
>NC_029778.3:61720894-61743743 GCF_000817695.3 Arachis duranensis
CCTTATTCTAGTATTTTGTATTTGTGGTTCTTCAATACCATCAGGTATTATCCATTCTTCAGGCATACGACTTTTTAATTCTTCATGTCTTAATCTTCTAGGTGTTTGTATATTAGATCTTTTTAGATTTGCATGCATAATTATCGTTTTGTCTTTTGAGGATTGTCTTAATACTCTAAAGTCATAATCAACTTTAGTAATTTTATAATATATTCTATAGATTATTTCGAATGGATCATATTTCTCATTTATAATATTCTCATCAGATGTTACTTGCAATTTTAAGGCTTGCCAGGTGTATTCATTTTTTAGATTCATAGCATAATTTGGGTAACAATTAAAAAAACTGGTCCATCATGACAGTTACTTTCTAATATTCCTATTAATGAATCACTAAAATTTTTTAATCTGGTATCTCTTAAGGTTAATAATATAGGCAGATTAATTCCTATTCTAAAATTAGGCTTTATGGCTACTTGTATTACTCCTATATGGATGAAGTTATATCCTTTACTGCTATGTTCTTTCAATTTATCTTCTTCTAAGATGGTGATAATTTTATTACTACTCGTTCCTGGTTTACAATATTCTAACATGTGGATTTCATAATTTCTTCCTTCCCAGAAGTTTCTCTTTTTATATATTTTATCTTTTTCTACTATAGGTATATTCCAATTATGAAAACTTTCTTCTAATTTGGCTATTTCTAATTCATTTTTAGTTCCAGAGGTGGAGGCTTCATCATTATCTGTTTTTATTACTAAGGAATTATTTTTTCCTAAATTTGAACAACTCATCGTTCTCAATAAACTAGCCATTTTATGGTTAGAACTTTGTGAGCTACGGGACCACCCTCGTTAACCAACGGATTCACTGTCTTTTTAGGACTTACAACCGGGACTACGATCTGGGCTGACCAACGTATTAATAGTTCTCACTGCTACTTCAAAGTTGTAAGTATAAAATGTTTGAGGCTTATCAAGAAGACTTGTAATAAAAATCCAGTTAAAAATAATTTCTTTATAAATGTTATCAGATACCTCCCGCTTGAGCAGGCTCTGATACCACTTGTAAAGGTTGGGCTATTATAGGTTGATTTGTTTCTTGTAATGGTTTAGGTTCTTGTAAAGGTTGAAGTTCTAGATCTTGTACGGGTATTGTAGGTTAGGGATTGCCATCCATTCTTTGAACGTTATATACATGTATTCTTGATTCTATCTCTAAAAGTTGTCTCATGCTTTGTACATGTAAGTAATGCATCCTTCTAACATAATGAATGTGTTTATTCTTAATAGTTTGTCTAGCGGTTTTTACTGATTTTTTGGTTTTAATTTGTTATAGAAGCTTTTTGGTTCTGATTATTTTCTTGTCCATCTTTTTTATTTCTACTTTTAATTCCGAAGATTCAGTTATTAGTTCTCTTATTTTTCTATCTATTGCCATTACTCTTGTTTTCATATTTCTTCTAACTAATTTTAAAGATCTAAGCCTTTTATAAAACTCTTTCATGGTATAAGAATAATAACTGAGAAAATAAATAAAAGAAAGATAGTAAGCTTACAAAGATGAACTTGTACTTTTATTGCTTGCAGAGTTGATACACTTCTTGAAGATGATTACAAATACTTGGAGAATTTATAAAGTAAGAAGATATAAGAGTAGAGAGATTTCTTGAGCTTTCAAGTTTTTGATGATCTTGAATGAGTGAGGCCTTTGGTATTTATAGACCCCAAATGATGACTATTTGGGTACTGTTTGCCGACAGTACTGTTTGCTTTTACTGTTTGCTTTTTCTTTTTAATTTTACTTTTTTACTTTTTACTCTCTTTTTTTTTATGATTGGGCTTTTACATTGATTGCATATACAGTACTTGTTACATCTCAAATGGGTCTTGAGAGTCTTGATAGTAATGAGCTGGACTGGACTGGACCTCTTCGTCTTCTCCAAGAGGTACGGTCTGTATTGCTTGTAGAGAGATTTGGATATCTTCCTCTGAGGTTGCTGCAGCTAGGGCTGCCATAATTTGTCTCTTTTGTGCTAAGAATTGGGTCTCTTTTTTATAAACTATTTGTTCATTGGTGGTGCTTGAGACTGTTATTGTTGGACGCTTTTGTGATGTTGTTAACCATTGATCAATAGCTGCTCTTCTTAGTAAATTTATATCATATTTGTTCCACCATTTAATTTTTATTACTCTTACTAGATATTGTATGCTTGGAGATTCTTCATATGTTGCTGAATCATATTCCCATATCATAATCCAGCTTATTCCCATGGCTGCTATGAATGAAATGAACTTATATTCTTGTAGGAATGATGACTTGCTTTTAAAGTATTCATACGCCATACTGGCTTCTTTTGGGAAGATAGCTTCCATTGGTCCAAAGTTCTGGAACCATGCTTGAAACCATTTGGAAAATTGTAATGATATCCCCTTTCTGAACCAAATGAACCAAGAATGAGGATTTGGTGATAGAAATAAAACATGATTCCAAGCTTCTTGGTAATCATAGTAGGTATAGTTCTGAGGTTCAAATTTTAATGAGAAGCTTTTAGACTGATATGGGGGTATTTCCCAATCTTGCAAGGATAATATTTTTATAATTTTTATTTTTGAATAAATAGGCTGCTTGGTGTTGGAATCTCTGTAATGTGTTAACTCAATGGATCTGGTGTCTACTAATATGAATTCATAAAATTTTTGGGTTTTTTGTGGGTTAATAGGAATATAATGGAAAGTATTTAGGAAAATGGTCTTGTATAGGGTTTTTCTGTCTTTTTTGAACCACTCTTTTTCAATGGTTAATATCTTTATAGGATTGTGTTTTTTATAGTAAGGAAATTGTTCTTTCAAGGGTTGAGTATTATAGAGGTCAGATGGTTGTAGTAATGTGAATTTATTATTAGTAGTAATTAAAGGGCTCTTAGAAGGTGATGACGATAATGGTGCAGCTTTTACAACCTGTGACATTGTCATAGGTCTTAATGATAATTGTTTTGCTGGTACAACAGTAATAGGTAATTTTGTTTCTTTTATTTGGTCAAAAGGTTGACCATAATCTTCACTGGAGGCTGCTTTTTGGTCCATTCTTTCCCTGCAAAAATTCTCTAGTAAGAAAGTCAGGGAGTGAATTTAGTTCTCCTTTTATATGTTCAATAGTAAAATCGAAACATGATAAAATAGCTTGCCATCTTGCAAATATTTGTTTTGAAACCAAATTTTTGACATCATTTTCTAAAACATTTGGAGCTGCTTTACAATCAGTTCTTATTAAGAAGGTTTTATTAAATAAATCTTCTTGAAATTTTGAAACACATAATACTATGGCAAGTATTTCTTTTTTTACTGTGGGGTAGTTCTTTTGAGCTTGGTTCCAAATTCCTGAATGATATTTTACTATTTGTTCTTTTGAGTTATTAGGAGGTATTTGTTTAAGAATTCCTCTATATCATAATTCTGATGCATCTGTTTCTTAGCCGATGGGTCTAGTATACTTATGCAATGTATTTCTTTTACTGCATTTTTTTATTTTTATTATTATGGAAGTCATTTCTTTTGTCCATGGAGGTGGATTTTTTCTTAGTCTCTTATAAAGAGGTTCGCATGTAACTCTTATTACGGGTAAGAATTCTGCTACATAATTTAAACATCCCAAAAATCTTTGTAGTTATTTTTTGTCAGTTATTTCATTTGGAAATTTATCTGCAAATTCAATGGCTCTTTTAATTGGTACTATGGTTCCTTGATAAATTTTATATCCTAAGAACCTTACTTTAGTTGTAAGAATTTTCATTTTCTTTTCTGATAAAACTAATCCTTGTTCTTTTATAATATCCATGAATTTTTCTAGATGATATATATGCTGCTTTATTCATTTCGAGTATACTAATACGTCATCAAGATATACTATAGTAAATTCTATATGCGGGTAAATTATATTATTCATTATTTCTTGGAATTCGCTTGCGGCATTTTTTAATCTTTGAGGCATTACATTCCATTCGTAATGTCCAAAGGGTACTATAAAAGCTGTCTTATATCTATCTTCCTTTTTTACTGCAATTTGATAATAACCTGGTTTTAAATCAAATTTTGAAAAGATATTTGCTTTATTTAATCTTTTAATTAAATCACTTTTATTTGGTAAAGGGTACCTAATCCATTTTAATACCTTGTTTAGAGGTTTATAATTGATAACTAATTTTGGAGCACCTCTTTCTATTTCAGATGCTTTCATCACATAGAAGCCTGTACAGCTCCAGGGTGATTTTGAAGGCCTTATTAGTCCCTTATCTAGATATTCTTGTATTTCTTTTTTACAATATTCTAGATACTCTTTGTTCATATGTATCGGTTTTGCCTTTGTTGGTATATCTTTTTCATTAAATCCATCTTCATATGGTAAAGATATTTCATGTAATTTTCTATGTTGAAAGGCTGTGGGATTTAAACTACATAATTCTGTCTTAATTTTTTCTTCAATTGCTTTTATTTTATCTTGTATTTCTGGAGTTTGTAATTGTTCTTCTATTCTTTTATGTGTAACTTCTTGGTTTAAGTAGTTAATTTGTCTTGTCTTTCTTTCTATAATATTAACTTGACGCGGTAAGTGTTGTAAAATTTTCTCTAGACTCAAACAATTAATTTGTCTTACTTTTGTTTCCATTACACTAACATGTGTAGATAGGTGTTGTAACATATTGAGTTCAAGCTGTTTCGGTCTTGTGAGAGATTCAAAATGGACAGGATGATTGGAGATTCTTGTACAAGTTATTCCGTCGATGTCAACATTAAAGGGATATAATAATAAAGTAAAAGGATTTCCTAATATAACTTGATGAGATATATTTCTTGCTAAAAAGAATGTAGTGGCGAAACATACCCTATTTTTACAAATTTTTGCTTTAGATAACTTATAGTCTATAGTCATTTTGTCATTTTCTGTCATTAAGACTCTTTCTGTAGTTTTCTCATAATATTTTGTGGGTATTAATCCTTCTTGTATACAATTAACATCAGCTCCTGAATCTACCATAGCTATTAAATCAAATTTTTCTTCTCCTACTATTAAAGTTATTGTAGTGAACCATTTTTGACTTACTAATAATGTTAAAATATTTATATAATTTTATGTACCTAGGTTAATATAATTCTCGGAGATTGTTATATTACTAGTCCCTTCATTATTTTGTAAAGATTGTTCTTGGATTTTTATTATGTTTTCTCCTTCTATTTTTAGTAATCTGTAGTCCATATTAATGTTTTGTTGTTTTAATTCTGAAACTTCTCTTTTTAACTTTTTTATCTCTTCTTTGAGAGAATTAAGGGAAACTTCTTCTTGTGGGTTTTTAAAACGATTATAAATTTCTTTTATTTCTATTGGTCTTATTTCTTGCTTACTTTCTTCTTCTTTTTTAACTAATTCAGCTAATTGTCTTATAAACGCATCCCTTAATGGTGTATCTTCTAACTTGTCAATTATTTTAACTAGTGTAGAAGTTTGTTCTTTAGTTAAAATATTTACAGTTTTTTCACAGTTTCTACAGTTACATAATCCTATTCCTAAACAATTATTATTATCCTGTTCCTCCTTTCCATTATTTCCTCCTGAGCTCTCTTCTTCTGACATAAAGTCTAATTGTTGTATAAAATAGTCTTCAGTTTCAGAAGAACCCTCATAACTTGATTCTTCTTCTGACTCTGAATTGATTGGTATAGTTGTCAAAGCATGCTTAATTTCTTTATTTTCTATTTTATTCATTTTTTGTTATGTTGTACACTTATTAGCATAATGTCCTTGTTTTTTACATTTCCAACATGTTACTTGTTTTTTCTTATTAGAAAATTTAGGTTTTCCTTTAGGGGTTTTATGGAATTTTTTATGATATTTCTGTTCATAATAAAGGGGTTTGTCTATATTATATTTAGGTTTTTTATAAAAAATTTTTCTTTTAACTTTATGCTGTCCACTAGGTGCTTTTCAGGAGTTATTCCATATTGGTAGCAGAAAGTGCATAGCTCTCTTTTTTCCGTGATACTTTCTTGTTTTATTTTCTGTTGTATCTTGGTATCTGTGCATACTTCTATACCTGTTTGTACTATTATATTATGTAATTGTCCAAAGGTTAATGAATTATAGGGACAAACTGTGCTTGTAGTTTTTGCAATACTTTTTCAGAAAATAATTTTGGTAAGGCTGCTACGAATCTTTCTTTCCAGAAAGGCGCATGTGCATCATCTCTTATCATAACTTTTGACATAAAAACATCTTTATACCATCTATAATCAGACATAGTTGGACATCTTAAATTCATTAATTGAGTATGTATCCTATCTTTAAAAATACTGGGATCTCCTATAAAATTTTTAATAATGGTATATATTAACGTGGATGTAGCGTCTGGTGACTGATCTTCTTGTTTAATACTATTAATAATCAATTCCTTTTCTTGGAGGCTGTGAAAATTATCCCACCAACCTTTTAATTGTCCTGTAAATCCTTGGGTTATCATAATTGCTGCTTCTTTATCAGAGGCTTTTCTCATCTTATAGGCAGTTGCAGCCATAGTCATATTACACATTTGATCTAAAATGGCTTGTTCACTTAATCCATCTATATTCTATTCCACTAAGTCTGATCCTGAGAAACTATTTTGTACTAATTGTGTTCGTTCTTCTAGGCCTACATCTACTGGTGATGGTCTAGGATAATAATTTCTGGTTTTAGGATAATCTCTTTTATAGGATATTTTATTTAGTTCTAATTCTTCTTCCTTTTGCAATGTATTAATTGTTAATTTTCCTAGACTAATACTTCTAAGTTTTTCTTTTAGTTCTTCAACTTCTGTTTCTACTTTAGATTTTAAGCTAATATTATCTAAACTTTGTAATTTATATATAGGTTTTTCTCTATGGGTTTTTCTACCTTAATAACTTTTTCCATATTTTCCATTCTTCCTAACTGATTTTTCATTATATCTAACATGGTATAAGTAAAGTTTAATTGCTGATGTAATTTCTTAATATCTCTTTTTTCTATATTTCCATCTGCATTGTTATCTTATAGGGTGTTGCTTCAACTTCTAAGTCTTTTTAAATTGGTTTTTTAATAGTTTCTTTAGGGGGATATTCAGATTCTATTACTGATCCTGAGCTTATTTTCCAAACAACAGTTGGCTTTGTTAAAGGACATAATTTCTTATCGGGTTTAGAGTAATAATTAACGTACCAGTCAAAGAAGTATAAGCTAATTCTATTTTCTTTCATAAAATCATAGAATAGTTCTCTTAGTCTAATAAGTTCATTTTCTGAATGGTTGGTAAAATACCAATCTCTTAGTGATTTATTATAATCAGCATTAAAATCTTGTCTTATCCACTCTTTATCAATCTCAAATGGTTCTTCCTTTATAATTACTGATAAAACTTGTGATTCCCTTGGATCAAATTCTGAAGGTGATTTATATACAGTAGTGGCTATATGTGGCCTTCTATTGTCAATTCCTACAATATCATCAATATTTCCTATTGATGAGTTATCTATAGAATTTCTATGACTAATAGTTTCAACATTATGAGGAATTCTTAATGATTGGGATCTATTCATCCTAATTCTAATATCAGGTCCTTCTCTTATTATTTCCCTTATTCTAGTATTTTGTATTTGTGGTTCTTCAATACCATCAAGTATCATCAGATGTTACTTGCAATTTTAAGGCTTGCCAGGTGTATTCATGTTTTAGATTCATAGCATAATTTGGGTAACAATTAAAAAAAACTGGTCCATCATTACAGTTACTTTCTAATATTCCTATTAATGAATCACTAAAATTTTTTAATCTGGTATCTCTTAAGGTTAATAATATAGGCAGATTAATTCCTATTCTAAAATTAGGCTTTATGGCTACTTGTATTAATCCTATATGGATGAAGTTATATCCTTTACTACTATGTTCTTTCAATTTATCTTCTTCTAAGATGGTGATAATTTTATTACTACTCGTTCCTGGTTTACAATATTCTAACATGTGGATTTCATAATTTCTTCCTTCCCAGAAGTTTCTCTTTTTATATATTTTATCTTTTTCTACTATAGGTATATTCCAATTATGAAAACTTTCTTCTAATTTGGCTATTTCTAATTCATTTTTAGTTCCAGAGGTGGAGACTTCATCATTATCTGTTTTTATTACTAAGGAATTATTTTTTCCTAGATTTAAACGACTCATCGTTCTCAATAAACTAGCCATTTTATGGTTAGAACTTTGTGAGCTACGGGACCACCCTCGTTAACCAACGGATTCACTGCCTTTCTAGGACTTACAACCGGGACTACGATCTGGGCTGACCAACGTATTAACAGTTCTCACTGCTACTTCAAAGTTGTAACTATAAAATGTTTGAGGCTTATCAAGAAGACTTGTAATAAAAATCCAGTTAAAAATGAAAAAGTAAAGAGTAAAAAAGTAAAAGTAAAAAGAAAAAGCAAACAGTGAATGTCGGCAAACAGTAAAAGCAAACAGTGAATGTCGGCAAACAGTGAAAGCAAACAGTACTGTCGGCAAACAGTACCCAAATAGTCATCATTTGGGGTCTATAAATACCAAAGGCCTCACTCATTCAAGATCATCAAAAACTTGAAAGCTCAAGAAATCTCTCTACTCTTATATCTTCTTACTTTATAAATTCTCCAAGTATTTGTAATCATCTTCAAGAAGTGTATCAACTCTGCAAGCAATAAAAGTACAAGTTCATCTTTGTAAGCTTACTATCTTTCTTTTATTTATTTTCTCAATTATTATTCTTATACCATGAAAGAGTTTTATAAAAGGTTTAGATCTTTTAAATTAGTTAGAAAAAATATGAAAACAAGAGTAAGGGCAATAGATAGAAAAATAAGAGAACTAATAACTGAATCTTCAGAATTAAAAGTAGAAATAAAAAAGATGGACAAAAAGATAATCAGAACCAAAAAGCTTCTACAACAAATTAAAACAAAAAAATCAGTAAAAACCGCTAGACAAACTATTAAGAATAAACACATTCATTATGTTAGAAGGATGCATTACTTACATGTACAAAGCATGAGACAACTTTTAGAGATAGAATCAAGAATACATGTATATAACATTCAAAGAATGGATGGCAATCCCCAACCTACAGTATCCATTGGCTAAATTAATTGTAGAAACAGATGCATCAGAATTAGGATATGGAGGAATTCTTAAACAAATACCTCCTAATAGCTCAAAAGAACAAATAGTAAAATATCATTCAGAAATTTAGAACCAGGCTCAAAAGAATTATCCAACAGTCAAAGAAGAAATACTTGCCATAGTATTATGTGTTTTAAAATTTCAAGAAGATTTATTCAATATTTATAAAGAAATTATTTTTAACTGAATTTTTATTACAAGTCTTCTTGATAAATCTCAAAATTTTATAGTTACAACTTTGAAGTAGCAGTGAGAACTGTTAATACGTTGGTCAGCCCAAATTGTAGTCCCGGTTGTAAGGCCTAGTAAGGCAGTGAATCCGTTGGTTAACGAGGGTGGTCTCGTAACTTACAAAGTTCTAACCATAAAATGGCTAGTTTATTGAGAACGATGAGTAGTTTAAATCTAGGAAAAAATAATTCTTTAGTGATAAAAACAGATAATGATGAAGCATCCACCTCTGGAACTAAAAATGAATTAGAAATAGCTAAATTAGAAGAAAATTTTCGTAATTGGAATATACCTATAATAGATAAAGATAAAGTATATAAAAAGAGAACTTCTGGGAAGGAAGAAATTATGAAATTCATATGTTAAAGTATTGTAAACCAGGAACGAGTAATAATAAGATTATTACCATCTTAGAAGAGGATAAATTGAAAGAACATAGCAGTAAAGGATATAACTTCATCCATATAGGATTAATACAAGTAGTCATAAAACCTAATTTTAGAATAGAAATTAATCTGCCTATATTATTAACCTTAAGAGATACCAGATTTCAAAATTTTAGTGACTCATTAATAGGAATATTAGAAAGTAATTGTCATGATGGACCAGTTTTTTTTTTAATTGTTACCCAAATTATGCTATGAATTTTAAAAATGAATACACATGGCATGCCTTAAAATTGCAAGTAAGATCTAATGAAACAATTATAAATGAGAAATATGATCCATTCGAAATAATCTATAGGATATATTATAAAATTACTAAGGTTAATTATG
Source organism: Arachis duranensis (assembly GCF_000817695.3). NCBI lineage: Eukaryota > Viridiplantae > Streptophyta > Magnoliopsida > Fabales > Fabaceae > Arachis > Arachis duranensis. Next base: position 61,731,118 of record NC_029778.3, read on the forward strand.
ACTTTAAAGCATTAAGACAATCCTCAAAAGAAGAAACGATAATTTTGCATGCAAATCTAAAAAGATCTAATATACAAACACCTAGAAGATTAAGACATGAAGAATTAAAAAGTAGAATGCCTGAAAAATGGATAATACCTAATGGTATTGAAGAACCACAAATACAAAATACTAGAATAAGAGAAATAATCAGAGAAGGACCTGATATTAGAATTAGGATGAATAGATCCCAATCATTAAGAATTCCTCATAATGTTGAAACTATTAGTCATAGAAATTCTATAGATAACTCATCAATAGGAAATATGGATAATATTGTAGGAATTGACAAAAGAAGGCCAAATATAGCCACTGCTGTATATAAATCACCTTCGGAATTTGATCCAATGCAATCACAAGTTTTATCAGTAATTATAAAGGAAGAACCATTTGAGATTGATAAAGAATGGATAAGTTAAGATTTTAATGTTGATTATAATAAACCCCTAAGAGATTGGTATTTTACCAACCATTCAGAAAATGAAGTTATTAGACTAAGAGAACTATTCTATGATTTTATGAAAGAAAATAGAATTAGTTTATACTTCTTTGATTGGTACGTTAATTATTACTCTAAACCCGATAAGAAATTATGTCCTTTAACAAAACCAACTATTGTTTGGAAAACAAGTTCAGGATCAGTAATAGAATCTGAATATCTTCCTAAAGAAATTATTAAAATACCAATTGAAAAAGATCTAGAAGTTGAAGCAACACCCTATAAAGATAGCAATGTAGAAGGAAATATAGAAAAAAGAGATATTAAGAAATTACATCAACAATTAAACTTTACTAATACCATGTTAGATATAATGAAAAACCAGTTAGGAAGAATGGAAAACATGGAAAAGGTGGTTAGGGTAGAAAAACCCATAGAAAAACCTATATATAAATTACAAAGTTTAGATAATATTAGCTTAAAATCTAAAGTAGAAACAGAAGTTGAAGAACTAAAAGAAAAACTTAGGAGTATTAGTCTAGAAAAATTAACAATTAATACATTACAAAAGGAAGAAGAATTAGAACTAAATAAAATATCCCATAAAAGAGATTATCCTAAAACAAGAAATTATTATTCTAGACCATCACTAGTAGATGTAGGCCTAGAAGAGCGAACACAATTAGTGCAAAATAGTTTCTCAGGATCAGACTTAGTAGAATGGAATATAAATGGATTAAGTGAGCAGGCTATTTTAGATCAAATATGTAATATGACTATGGCTGTAACTGCTTATAAGATGAGAAAAGCTTCTGATAAGGAAGCAGCAATTATGATAACCCAAGGATTTACAGGACAATTGAAAGGTTGGTGGGATAATTTTCTCAGCATCCAAGAAAAAGAATTAATTATTAATAGTATTAAACAAGAAGATCAGTCACCAGATGCTACATTCAAATTAATATATACTATTATTAAAAATTTTGTAGGAGATCCCAGTATTTTTAAAGATAGGATACAAACTCAATTAATGAATTTAAGATGTTCAACCATGTCTGATTATAGATGGTATAAAGATGTTTTTATGTCAAAAGTCATGATAAGAGATGATGCACATGCACCTTTCTGGAAAGAAAGATTCGTAGCAGTCTTACCAAAATTATTCACTGAAAAAGTATTACAAAAACTACAAACACAGTTCGGGACTCAGATTTCCTATAATTCATTAATTTTTGGACAATTGCATAATATAATAGTACAAACAGGTATAGAAATATGCACAAATACCAAGATACAACAGAAAATAAAACAAGAAAGTATCACGGGAAAAAAAGAGCTTGGCACTTTCTGTTATCAATATGGAATAACTCCTGAAAAAGCACCTAGTGGACAGCATAAAGTTAAAAAGAAAAAATTTTATAAAAAACCTAAATATAATATAGACAAACCCCTTTATTATGAACAGAAATATTATAAAAAATTCCATAACACTCCTAAAGAAAAACCTAAAATTTCTAATAAGAAAAAACAAGTAACATGTTGGAAATGTAAAAAACAAGGACATTATGCTAATAAGTGTACGATAGAACAAAAAATAAATAAAATAGAAAATAAAGAAATTAACCATGCTTTGGCAGCTATACTAATCAATTCAGAGTCAGAAGAAGAATCAAGTTATGAGGGTTCTTCTGAAACTGAAGACTATTTTATACAACAATTAGACCTTATGTCAGAAGAAGAGAGCTCAGGAGAAAATAGTGAAAAAGAGGAACAGGATAATAATAATTGTTTAGGAATAGGATTATGTAGCTGTAGAAACTGTGAAAAAACTGTAAATATTTTGACTAAAGAACAAACTTCTACACTAGTCAAAATAATTAACAAGTTAGAAGATACGCCATTAAGGGATGAGTTCATAAGACAATTAGTTGAATTAGTTAAAAAAGAAGAAAAAAGTAAGCAAGAAATAAGACCCATAGAAATAAAAGAAATTTATAATCGTTTTAAAAACTCACAAGAAGAAGTTTCTCTTAATTCTCTCAAAGAAGAGATAAAAAAGTTAAAAAGAGAAGTTTCGGAATTAAAACAACAAAATATTAATATGGACTATAGATTACTAAAAATAGAAGGAGAAAACATAATAAAAATCTAAGAACAATCTTTGCAAAATAATGTTAGTCAAATAGAAGAGACTAGTAACATAACAATCCCCGAAAATTATATTAATCTGGGTACAGAAAAATTATATAAATATACTAACTTTATTAGTAAGCCAAAAATGATTCACTACGATAACCTTAATAGTAGGAGAAGAAAAATTTGATTTAATAGCTATGGTAGATTCAGGAGCTGATGTCAATTGTATACAAGAAGGGTTAATACCCACAAAATATTATGAGAAAAAAAAGGTATGCTTTGCCACTACATTCTTTTTAGCAAGAAATATATCTAATCAAGTTATATTAGGAAATCCTTTTACTTTATTATTATATCCCTTTAATGTCGACATCGACGGAATAACTTGTACAAGAATCCCCAATCATCCTGTTTATTTTGAATTTCTCACTAGACCAAAACAGCATGAGCTCAATATGTTACAACACCTATCTACACAGGTTAGTGTTATGAAAACAGAAGTAAGACAAATTAATTGTTTGAGACAAGAGAAAATTTTACAACACTTACCACGTCAAGTTAATATTATAGAAAGGAAGACAAGACAAATTAACTACTTAAACCAAGAAGTTACACATAAAAGAATAGAAGAACAATTACAAACTCCGGAAATACAAGATAAAATAAAAGCAATTGAAGAAAAAATTAAGACAGAATTATGTAGTTTAAATCCCACAGCTTTTCAACATAGAAAATTACATGAAATATCTTTACTATATGAAGATGGATTTAATGAAAAAAATATACCAACAAACGCAAAACCAATACATATGAACAAAGAATATCTAGAATATTGTAAAAAAGAAATATAAGAATATCTAGATAAGGGACTAATAAGGCCTTCAAAATCACCCTGGAGCTGTACAGGCTTCTATGTGATGAAAGATCTGAAATAGAAAGAGGTACTCCAAGATTAGTTATCAATTATAAACCTCTAAACAAGGTATTAAAATGGATTAGGTATCCTTTACCAAATAAAAGTGATTTAATTAAAAGATTAAATAAAGCAAATATCTTTTCAAAATTTGATTTAAAATCAGGTTATTATCAAATTGCAGTAAAAGAGGAAGATAGATATAAGACAGCTTTTATAGTACCCTTTGGACATTACGAATGGAATGTAATGCCTCAAGGATTAAAAAATGCCCCAAGCGAATTCCAAGAAATAATGAATAATATATTTTACCCGCATATAAAATTTACTATAGTATATCTTGATGACGTATTAATATACTCAAAAGGAATAAAGCAGCATATATATCATCTAAAAAAATTTATGGATATTATAAAAGAACAAGGACTGGTTTTATCAGAAAAGAAAATGAAAATTTTTACAACTAAAGTAAGGTTTTTAGGATATAAAATTTATCAAGGAACTACAGTACCTATTAAAAGAGCTATTGAATTTGCAGATAAATTTTCAAATGAAATAACTGACAAAAAACAACTACAAAGATTTTTAGGATGTTTAAATTATGTAGCGGAATTCCTACCTGGAATAAGAGTCACATGCGAACCTCTTTATAAAAGATTAAGAAAAAATCCACCTCCATAGACAAAAGAAATGACTTCTATAATAATAAAGATAAAAAATGCAATAAAAGAAATACCTTGTATAAGTATATTAGATTCATTGGCTAAATTAATTGTAGAAACAGATGCATCAAAATTAGGATATGGAAGAATTCTTAAACAAATACCTCCTAATAGCTCAAAAGAACAAATAGTAAAATATCATTCAGAAATTTGGAACCAGGCTCAAAAGAATTACCCAACAGTAAAAAAAGAAATACTTGCCATAGTATTATGTGTTTCAAAATTTCAAAAAGATTTATTTAATAAAACCTTCTTAATAAGGACTGATTGTAAAGCAGCACCAAATATTTTAGAAAATGATGTCAAAAATTTGGTTTCAAAACAAATATTTGCAAGATGGTAAGCTATTTTATCATGCTCCAATTTTACTATTGAACATATAAAAGGAGAACTAAATTCACTCCCTGACTTTCTTACTAGAGAATTTTTGCAGGGAAAGAATGGAACAAAAAATAGCCTCCAGTGAAGATTATGGTCAACCTTTTGACTAAATAAAAGAAACGAAATTACCTATTATTGCTGTACCAGCCAAACAATTATCATTAAGACCTATGACAATGTCACAGGTTCTAAAAGCCGCACCATCATCGTCATCACCTTTTAAGAGCCCTTTAATTACTACCAATAATAAATTCACATTATTACAACCATCTGACCTCTATAACACTCAACCCTTGAAAGAACAATTTTCTTACTATGAAAAACCCAATCCTATAAAAATATTAACCATCGAAAAAGAGTGGTTCAAAAAATATAAGAAAATCCTATATAAGACTTTTTCCCAAACACTTTCCATTACATTCCTATTAACCCACAAAAAAACCCAAAAATTCTATGAATTCATATTAGTAGACACCGGATCAATTGAATTAACCCATTATAGGAATTCGAACACCAAACAGCTTATTTATTCAAAAATAAAAATCATAAAAATATTATCTTTACAAGAATGGGAAATACCTCCATATCAGTCTAAGAGTTTCTCACTAAAATTCGAACCCTAGAACTATACCTATTATGATTACCAAGAAGCCTGGAATCATATATTATTTCTATCACCAAGTCCCCATTCGTGGTTCATTTGGTTTAGAAAGGGGATATCATTACAATTTCTCAAATGGTTCCAAGCATGGTTCCAGAATTTTGGATCAATGGAGACTTTCTTCCCAAAAGAAGCCAGTATGGCGTATGAATATTTTAAAAGCAAGTCATCATTCTTACAAGAATATAAATTCATTTCATTCATAGCAGCCATGGGAATAAGCTGGATTATGACATGGGAATATGATTCAGCAGCATATGAAGAATCTCCAAGCATACAATATTTAGTAAGAGTAATAAAAATAAAATGGTGGAACAAATATGATATAAATTTATTAAGAAGAGCAGCTATTGATCAATGGTTAACAACATCACAAAAGTGTCCAGCAATAACAGCCTCAAGCACCACCAATGAACAAATAGCTTATAAAAAAGAAACCCAATTCTTAGCACAGAAGCGACAAATTATGGCAGCTCTAGCAGCAGCAACCTCAGAGGAAGATATTCAAAGCTCTCTACAAGCAATACAAACCGTACCTCTTAGAGAAGACGAAGAGGTCCAATCTAGCCCAGCTCATTACTATCAAGATTCTCAAGACCCATTTGAGATGTAATAAGTACTGTATATGCAATCAATGTAAAAGCCCAATCATAAAGAAAAATGATTTCTATAAAAAAAAAAGTAAAAAGTAAAAAGTAAAAAGTAAACAGTAAATATCGGCAAAGAGTAAAAGCAAACAGTGAATGTCGGCAAAACAGTAAATGTCGGCAAATAGTCCCCAAATAGTCACCATTTGGGGTCTATAAATACCAAAGGCCTCACTCATTCAAGATCATCAAATACTTGAAAGCTCAAGAAATCTCTCTACTCTTATATCTTCTTATTTCATATATTTTCTAAATATTTATAATTATCTTCAAGAAGTGTATCAACTTTGCAAGTAATAAGAGTACAAATTTATCTTTGTAAGCTTACTATCTTTCTCTTCTTTATTCTCTTAGTTATTATCCCTGTTCTTATAACATGAAAGAGTTTCATAAAAAGCTTAAATCTTTAAAGTTAGTTAGAAGAAATATGAAAATAAGAGTAATGGCAATAGAAATGAAAGTAAGAAAATTAATAACTGAATCTTTTGAATTGAAAGAAGAAATAAAAAAGGTGAACAAGAAAATAATTAAAACTAAAAGGTTTTTACAACAAATGAAAACCATAAAATCAGTAAAAATCGTTAGGCAAAGTATTAAGAATAAACGTATTTATCATGTTAGAAGAATGCATTATCTTCATGTGCAAAATATGATGCGTTTTTATGATATACAATCAAGAATACAAGCCCTTAGATATTACAAGCCCCTGGTTTACAATACTCTAACATATGAATTTCATAATTTCTTCCTTCCCAAAAGTTTCTCTTTTTATATACTTTATCTTTATCTATTATAGGTATATACTCCGGCCGGCTTTAGTTTCGTAGGTCGAGTTTGGAACTTGATATCTGTATTTTTGGAATTCTAATCTTTATACATATGTGTTATCTTCCCTTTTGATCTCGTTTATCCAGCTTACGTATATCTTTGCGAGTATAATACGACTTCCTGTTTTTGCTTTTGTTTAACTTATTCTTCAAGACTCATAGATATGAATTCTTTCAACTATATTTATGTACGTATTTCACTTTTAGAGGTCGTAATATTTCGTAACCTCTGCTTTACGACTTAAGCGTAAGGCTCTGTGTGGTAGGGTGTTACACTCATTCCTTTGTTTTTTGGCTTCACAATGACTCCTATGTTGTCTGCTTTCATCCATGCCTCCAACTCTTTAGATCGGACTTCTCCTTTTTCTTCATCCATAGCTGCTTTTTCGCAATTATTTTCCTCATGCCCTATCAAACTGCATAATAACAGAAATTAGGAGATTTTTCATATTTGAAAAATACCTACATGAAATCATCCTCTATGCTCCCTATATTCACATATTTTAGCAGTGGATTTTTTGATATTGAGGTTGATTGTTGCTTTTAGGAATCTTGATCTCTAGCATTTTCATATATATTTCACAACTTTTGACTTCACCCATGACAGAAGCTACCTTTATCCCCAGTTTTGTGGTCTTGCAGTATTCTAATAGGTTCTAAAGTTGTATCTTGATCTCCGCTATTTCGAGTCCTTTATCAATAGGGTCATCATTTCTATCCCATTGTTTGACTAGCAGCCATGAATTTCTGAAGTACCATGGACCCCTTTCATACTTTGTTCAGATATGCTTCTTTGTGGAAAAAAAATCTGATAAATCTTTGGCTTTAGTTCCACTATTCTAGGTCTATCTGAGTTCTTCCATATGTTTTGCATTGTTTTTGTCTGTTAATAGTTTTTCAACCAGGCTATTTTCGCATCCTTGTACTCCTTCTTGAACATCTTCATTATCATATATAATCAGAGGTTCCTCATCTCCATTATCCGAGGCTACGTTTGGGTTGTTTCTATCTATATTGGAGTTTGACATGTGGTTGTGTTTGAATTGAATGGAACAGGATATCACTGAGGTATTGCTGCACTTGGCGTGGTGTGACTCGATGTGAGTACGGACATGGGCACTACACTTCTTCTACCCTAGGAGAACGTGGTGGAAAGACGAGAGAGGAATTTTTAAACAAAATATTTAGTAAATAGAAAATGATATTTGTACACTAAAATCAACTACTAAAATTAGTTACTAATATATTTATATATAAATATATGTGTGATTTAATTTATTTTTAATATATATTTATATTTTAATATTAATTTTATACTAATAACTAATTTTAGTGGCTAATTTTGATATACACGTAACGTAACCTTTCCTAAATAAACCTTATTGGATGCATGCAAGCATGCAAATATGCAAATAGCTTCTGTTTCTGTCGTTCTCAAAGTCTATTCTGGCTATGAAGTATGCTGAAAATGTTAAGTTCGGTGGGCGCGTTAGTTAATTAATTCACTAAGCTTAGCATAGAAGGTACCTTGTCCAATAATGATAGTGCAATGATTAAATATTTGAAATTAAGCCAATGTCAAATAGCCTACAAGAAAAAGTTTATCGTTACCTTACATTGTCGGATTTCAATTTTTTTTTTCAAATTAAAACTACTACTTACACTTCACTCCCGAAGAAGACTGTATTTAGAAAAAAGATATAAATTAAAAGATAAAAATTAAAAAAAATTAATTTTTTATATTATATTTGGTATAAAATATATAAAATTAAGTTATATTTTAATATTATGTTTAATTTAAAATAAACATAAACATTGAATGATAAATTAAAATTTAAATTAAATAACAATATCTTTTAAAAAATATTATTAAAATTTTAATTTCTGTTCTTAAAAATTCTATTTCTTATATTTTTATTTTTAAAAATATTGAAAAGACTAAAATTTTTATATCTAAAAATTGAAATTTTATAAATAAAGAAAAAATTAATTTTTTTATTTTTTTAATATTAAAAAATTAATAGATCATCTTTTTTTTCTTCATCTCTCATTTTTCTCCTAAATGACCAAATAACAGAAAATAATCATTTTTCTTCTCATTGTTTTTTCTTCCTTTTCTTTCATTTATTTTTCCTTCAAACAAACGTAGGTAAGTGTCAATATTCTCGCATTGAAGCAAATTATATATAATAATAATAATAACTCCATTCCTTATGGTTTAACCCCCAACGATATATCTTCATCTTCTTTTGAATAGATGAATCACATGGTCACCGCCTAAAGTCCTAACTAAAGTTTCAATATTTGAATGTTAGAGCAAGTATATCGCTCAAATTTATGCGTCAGTCAAATTAATTAACGTATATTAGATAAAATTCATATTTCTTATAACATTTAAATAAATATATTTTATACTATTTAATCTATACTAATATACATTAGTTAATTTGAAAATTTGATCTGATATAAAGAATACTTTGAAGAATAATTTGATTCACTCATAAAATGAATTTGAACTTTTACTAAAATTGTTACGTTAGTTGTGCAGACATAAAATATAAGAAGCCAAGAACAAAGAAAAAGCTATCGTAGGCGTCAAAAGTGTGACCCACCATGTGATTGTGGCATTAGTTGGGACCCTTTAAAACTTTGGCTTTTGTATTTCTCATATCATAAGCTTGGAATTATAGTTATTTATTATGTTTTTTTTTTTATATTAAGATAAGGACCATAAAGGTGTCCCCACTTGTAACGTTCGAGTTTCCGATCCAATTAAATTAAATTTAAATGTGCCATTCATTCCCTTTCACAGTTTCGCTGGTTACAACTAACAAGTATTATATGATATAAGCTTATTATTATTATAGAATAATCCTCTAAATTGATTTCTAATACTTTTTTTACATAGATTAGTTTTTAATTAGATATTTTTTAATTTCTTTTAATATAAGATGAATTAGTTACAATAAAATGAAAAGGAGAAATTATTCTCTAATACTTGTTTAAAAAAGATACATATTAGTTTTTGATCTTTAAAATTTTTTTTTTATAAATTAAGTTGTTTGATATTTTAAGATATGAGAGACTAATTTTTTATTTTGTTAGAAATTAAAAATGACTAGAAACTAATTAATATTAATATTTTTCAATTATTTTTCTTTGTTGATTATTTTCTATCCTCTATAATTGGTGATGTCAATAAAATAAAATAAATCAGTAAATGTGTACGTAACTCCTGTTGAGCTAAAACATACGACCTCGTAGTAACCAATGTCTTTGTTTAGCCGTTTAGATTTTAGAACAAATAAAACTTCAAATAAAATAATGTCTTCCTAAACCGACCATAAGTAATTAGTAGAGTATAAAATGAAATCAAATTATTAAGGATTTTGGCACGCTCCTTTGAGAATCTGGCAACTTGCCAAAATAAAATAAAATAAAATAAGAGATAAAAAGGATAAACATTTAAATTAATATCCAATAAATTTTAGATATATTGGTTATTCTAATGCATTTAATAAACTTTTAATATATTGGTTATTCTGATGCATTTAATAAAATTTTAATATATGTTAGATAAATAAATTTTTAATAAAATTTATTATAAAATAATTTAAATTTAAAAATATTATTGTAAGAAAAATTAATTTTATTTAAAATAATAAAAGAATAAATTTAATTCATGAAATAATTCTAAAATTTATTGGGGACTTATTTTATTCGAAGAATTTTATAATAACAAAAATTTGTTAAAAATTAAAATTTTCAATCTAATATTTGTTCGAATCAATTTAAGCGTTTACTTGTAAAGTAAGTATCTTGTAAAAATAAAGATTATATCAAAATCTAATTGTATTTATTACCATATTAGTTCTAGTTGACCACTAATGATCTGAAGACTATTTTACGCATGAATGGAATATGGAAATGTATTTTTGCTACCAATGAGTTTCATTAAATATTAAAACCTGTTTTATTTAGAAATTATTTTGTTCATTTAAAATACATTATAAAAAGTCGAATTTGATTGATATGTAAATTATTACTGTTTAAAACCTCGATCAAATTATACTTTCTTTTATTAAATCACTTTGAAAATAAGATCTAATTGAGGTGACACAATCAATTAGTATATATTTAATATTAATTGCACAATTAAAACTAAATAAGATAAAATATGCTTAAAAATTGAATTAAAATTCTCTTAAAAAATATTACACCAAATAAAAGAAACTCAATAAAATAACTTAATTAAATCTCATTAATTTTTCAGAGATTCAGCTAAATCTCATTGCCAAAGTTGAATTTTAGAATATTTTTTAAATTTTAAGCAATTACTAATTAAAATTAGAGAAAATCTTGGGTCAATAAATTTTCATATTTTTGGTTGTTTAGGGTAAATACTAATTGTATTTAATAAATAAATTTTATTAATTTATGTGTATAAATTTTATAAAATATAAATATAAATTATATTAATTAATGTGTATAAATTTTAATAAATATAGATATAAATTATATATTTTTTTATTTAAAATCTTTGTAAATATGGGATAAATTATTACTGATTAAGTATTGATAAAAAATTGAGAATCTTTGTTAGTATTGTAGTATTGTTTGTTAAATTAATTTTCTCTTAAAAACTTGACAGACAATGCTAGGGGACAGTAACTTTTGTGATTGTTAGCCATCAACTAACTATCAATGATGATTTGATGGTGTGAGATTGGTATGAGATTTCATCCAATGGCTCACCTTTCTTTGCTGGTTACATGCTGGCCAAAATTCAATAGAATTGCTGGCCCCTAGACTTTTCCTTAAAATTAATTAAAATTTTAAATTAATAAGAGGACAGTAGAAAAATTGAAAAGAAGCAATGAAAGAGTAAGAAAGAAGTAGCAGAGAGCAGGGTAGTGGCTTTTTGAGTGTCTCATTCTCTCTCTTCATGTTCTGAGTAAGCGAGTGAGTGAAATCTGTGAAAGCAAAAAGCTTTTTTAAGTAAGCAAACCCCTTTTTTCATCTTTTAGTTTTGCTCTTCTCCCTCAAATCTCGCACCCCATTTAGGTTTTTCTTCTTTTTTTTTTTTTATATTTGTTCTTTTTCTTTTTTTTTGCTACCTTCCCTAAGCTGATTCACATTCCTGTTTGGTACACCCATCTTCTTTTTCTTCTTGTTCTTCACTCAAACAAAACCTTAACCTTCTTTGTCACACATGTCAGACTTCTCTGTTCTCTGTCCTCACTTGTTATACTAGTAGCATTCATTTGGTTCGGTAAACAAAGTTCAATTTTTTTATTTTTTTTTTCTGTGTAAGGTCTCACCCTTTTGGCTTCCAATTTTTGATGTTGCATTTGCACTTGCATTGAGGCGTTTTTGGTTGCCGAGATTTTTGGGTGTTACCTTGTTTCTGCAGGTGAAGATGTTCACTGAAGGACTTGACAAAAATGCACTTAGATGGGTTAGAGAGGTAGCTTCCATTCTTGAAATTCAACCCTTTCTTTTTGTTGTTCTTGTTTTCTTCGTTTCTGTGTGTACACAAACATGGGTTTCTCCGAATTTACCTCGATGTGAAGTTCTGATTTTTTTTTTTGTAGAATGTTGGTGATTAGAATTTAGAAGTTTTTAATTTTTATTTAGAAGGAAGTTTTATGAATCAGCAACACTTTACATGAAATTAGTATTTGTGAAGTTCTGATTTTCTTTTATATTTTCTGTTTGGGTTATTTTGTTGGGAATTAGAAGGATATTCCAATCTCCAGCTCCACATTAAGATCTCGAAATGATCCCATCAGTGTAGTGAAGGGTGGTAGTGGTAGAGGGTTTGGGTTGCCACCACCAGCAAAATTCAGAAGTGGGCACAT